>NC_034203.2:32932717-33040217 GCF_002021735.2 Oncorhynchus kisutch | reverse complement strand
ACACACACACACACACACACACACACACACACTGCTTGGGAAACGCTCAGTACAGAGAAATGTATCGTTCCATATCTTCTGGTTAAGGTGTCCTATCCTCACACACAACAGCCATTCACACTCATTGCCTGGGAAACCCCCCAGGGTTTCTGCTTTACAACTAACTAACCACCCTTACTGACTGGCGTTAGAACATGCAGGCTGTCCATCAATCTGGTCAACAGCTTTCTAAAGGACACTTAAAACGTCTCTCTCTCTTTCTCTGTCACAGTGTTGTATTGTGTTGCAGTCAGCTGGATCCCAGTGCTAAAAGACTATCACAGCAGTCACACCACAGAGAGAGGCCTGAGGGGGACTACACACACAGACGTGCATGCATACACACGCGCACAAACACAGGTATTTATGAAAGCGAATAAAGATGGGGTCTGTTTCAGTTACATATTAATTCGCGACTAAAGACTCCAGCACCTGCGGCAAAAGTTCCCTACAGACGCTCTCTTTTCTTCAGGGGTGAATTTTTCTGTGAGACAGAACAAAGGGAGGTTGTTCACGCCTAGCATTCGTCATATCCACATGATCCTCTTCTGCTATGATCTACCCCAGTGGTATTCAAACTTGTTCAGGATGCCATTTTTTCAGCCAGAATTTCTGGAGACCCCTTTTTTTCCCCCCGAAGCATTTCTCACAAACCCACCCCATTTCTCACAAACCCACCCCACCCCACCCTAAATCTAAAGACACAACCTTAAATCAGTAAATTAAAATGTTTACATAAACAAATAGCCTTCAATTCATTACATTTTCATATCTTTTCAAAATTAAAAGAAATCAATAAACACATTTACTCAATAAAATGTAATTTTTTAAATGATCTTTCTCAAAAATGTTTGTATATTGTCCCATACAATAATATGTACTCTTCTTTTTTTTTTTTACCCTCCCCCCAAAAGTACATTTTCTTTACATTTTGGCAACCCCACCCCGGCATTGAATACCACTGCTCTACCCTCTAACCCTCTGGCCATACCTAAACCCTGCCCCCTCTTAATCTAATGTATCTTTCTCTCTCTCCATTCTCCAATGTCCCCATTCACCCACCCTCTCTCTTGATCTGCATGTGCATCAACCCATCTCTTTGCATCATACTGTTGCATTCAATTTGAGAATGGTGAAATGCAGGTTGAAGTTTATCAAGAGTATAAAAAAGTACGTCCCCACGACCCCACCCCTCTCCCTATTGGTGCTTTTGAGGTGTACAATCCCTGAGATGGATTTACATTCAGTTTTGGGGCGTATTTGTGACAATCCAATGAGCACGGACTACCCTTTTCAGATGGGGTACTTTGTTAACAAGGTTCCTTCATCCCTATGGTAACAAATGAGATTGTTTTAATAGCTACTGTATGTTTCTCTACGTGACTATATTGGCATGGACGAGAAAGATAAAACGACCACGTTTTATATTGTATAGACTTTAACTAACTTGTTAACACATTTTAATTTTAGATAGCAAGTTAACCAGTTGAAATAAATGATATAAACAACAACCTAAGTATATGGCTAGCTAGAAAAACAGGCTAGTTAGCGTGTTATGTGTTAATAACAGACTATGCTACCCATAGTGCAATGCACCACCCAAGCAGTGGATGTTGATAGAATGCCTTGCATGACGACACACCGTTGTATTGCTAGCGGAAGTATTTTTAAAAAGTAGTTAGATGTAGACTCAATGAAATGACATTGCCACGAGCAGCGCCACAGATATTGAGATGAGTGAGATGCAAGACTAACCTCTCTCACACAGTTACACACCGTATCGGCGTATGTGCACGGGTTCGTTTCACCCTGTATACAGCGTGGAAGCCAGGTCACCAAAACACAACAATGTCTATTCCCCCTCAGGAGACTGAAAAGATTTGGCATGGGTCCCCAAATCCTCAAAAAGTTCTACAGCTGCACCATCAAGAGAATCCTAACTGGTTTCATCACCGGTTGGTATGGTAACTGCTCAGCATCCGACCGCAAGGCCCTACAGAGGGTAGTGTGTGTGGCCCAGTACATCACTGGAGTCAAGCTTCCTGCCATCCAGGACTTCTATACCAGGCGGTGTCATGTTCAAAGACTCCAGTCACCCAAGTCATGGACTGTTCTCTTTGCTACCGCATGTCAGGTGGTACCAGAGTGCCAAGTCTAGGTCCTAAAGGCTCCTTAACAGCTTCTACCCCCAAGCCATAAGACTGCTGAACAGTTAATCAAATGGCTACACAGACTATTTTATTGACCCCCTTTTGTACGCTGCTGCTACTCGCCGTTATCTATGCATAGTCACTTTACCCCTACCTACATATTACCTCAATTACCTAAACTAACCTATACCCCCTCACATTGGCTTGGTACCGGTACTCCCTGTATATAGCCTCGTTATTGTTGTTTTATTGTGTTACTTTAGTTTCTGTATTTTTATAGACTTGTTTTATTTTTTTCACTCTGCATTGTTGGTTAAGGGCTTGTAAGTAAGCATTTCACGGTAAGGCCTACACTTGTTGTATTTGGCGCGTGTGACATTCGATTTGGTTTGGTTTGTCATTTGTTCAAGGATCATACATAACAGTTAGCTAGCTTGTCAGTTACAGTGCCAGAATCTGTGGAAAGAACTGAAAACTGCTGTTCACAAATGCTCTCCATCCAACCTCACTGAGCTCGAGCTGTTTTGCAAGGAGGAATGGGAAAAAATTCAGTCTCTCGATGTGCAAAACTGATAGACATACCCCAAGCGACTTACAGCTGTAATCACAGCAAAAGGTGGCGCTACAAAGTATTAACTTAAGGGGGCTGAATAATTTTGCACGCCCAATTTTTCAGTTTTTGATTTGTTAAAAAAGTTTGAAATATCCAATAAATGTCGTTCCACTTCATGATTGTGTCCCACTTGTTGTTGATTCTTCACAAAAAAATAGTTTTATATCTTTATGTTTGAAGCCTGAAATGTGGCAAAAGGTCGCAAAGTTCAAAGGGGCCGAATACTTTCGCAAGGCACTGTATGTATCTTAGCTGGCTATCAGTTAGCTAGCTAACCTTAGCCATTATCAAGCTGGTGCACAAGATATGCTGGCATGATCATAGCTACGTAGCGTAGCCACGCATGTCGACACATCAAAACAATGTCATTCGTCACTATGGGGGGTGGCGGAACCTTGACAAAAAAGGGCCCCATGCTCATTGGGTTGTCACATATTCTCCTATTTCAGCCAGGTTGCTCAAGATCCACTGTGAAATTCCACGTCCGTCCAAATAAGCGGGACATTGGAAGATGACTTCAAAACCGGCCACTAAGGGCCATGGTGAGTGCTATTACCATCAAGTAGACAAGCTCGGCTCCAAGGGTCACGTGTTAAATCCCAGTGCTGGTCACTCTTTAAAAAAAATACAATAAATGTTTAACCCTATCCCAAACATTAACCCTTACCTTAACCATTCGGAATGAATGCCTTGACTTAACCTCAGAAATGTGACTTTTATTGACAAACGTCAGATTCTGCATTGAGACTGTGAGAGCTTGTTGCCTATTTCCTCAACATAACCTACAGTAACTCAGACTAATTTTTACCCTCTCCGCACCAAACGATATACAGGAAAACTGGAAGACAAAGGCGGGTGTTGAGTGAAACAAGTGATGCTTCTTCTGCTCCCTTTCAACAATGGGCATCAAGCTGTCCTGTATTGAGCCCTGTGTGTGTGCATGGCCTAGGGCTAGGTGGCTGGGTCACACCAGACTTTACTCAGCAGGATTGAGGACATGGCTTAGAGCTATTGGGGTTAAAGATCAGGCTCTCTGTTGGATGCCAAGGAGGGGTCCTAGTTGAGACTGTATTAATATCCCTCAG
The DNA here is from genome assembly GCF_002021735.2 of Oncorhynchus kisutch. Taxonomy (NCBI): domain Eukaryota; kingdom Metazoa; phylum Chordata; class Actinopteri; order Salmoniformes; family Salmonidae; genus Oncorhynchus; species Oncorhynchus kisutch. Next base: position 33,036,330 of record NC_034203.2, on the reverse strand, counting down.
ATGAAGAATCATCACTTGTTATAGACAACAGGCTCACAACACTCTCCATTGTCCTAACGCAGAGGTATCAGTCATTTTGCCAACTGGGGCATTTCTTTAAAGGCAAAAATCAAGAGGGCTGCAAACGTTGTCAACTTTACAAATAAACCAACGCTATACTTACATTCCCCTAGTATACTGCCTATGAATTCTCAAACTTCCAATCTGTTCTAATAAGGGGTGATAGAAAATAAGAAGTAGAATGGTGAAGCCTGGGGAGGGTACGGGAGAAGAGGAACATGTCTGGTTTTCTCTGAACACACAAAAACGCACCCTGTGCTGGGACTTACTAGAAGGTGTAGAGAGGTGAGAGAGAGCAGGTCATGAGCTGGGGACTTATTTATAAACATTGTGTACCCACAAAATATGCCCCAAAACATGGGTGCGCCAGTTTTCACGCAAAAGTTGAAATTCATAAAAATGGAACTTGACGTGATAACATGCTTATCCTCCCGCAAACCATGTGTATGGACAGTTTCTAGTGGTTGAAGTATTGCATTGCAAGGTGGCAAAATTAGCCTAGTAGTAACCTTGTGCCAATGAGGACCTGGAGATGACTCTTCGCTGCCTTGTCTCCGCCATCCCCACCACCTGGAGCCAGCAACTAGTGTGGGTTGAGAACGCCCCAACACCCTCCCCTGCTCTGCCACTGGTCTCTAGCCCTTTGAGTGTTCCCTGGGATAACGGCCCCCGCTCTTCCCGGAGCAAGAGGAAGAGGTCGACACACCCTCACCCCAGATATTCGTCCGCTTCTGTCGCCGTAACTGGAAGAGAGCCCGGTCAGTTCTTCTCGAGATCACCCCGGCTCCCCGGTATTGTCTTGGGCAGGGTATGGGTATGGCTGTATGGGTATGGCTGTCCACTCGGGATCTGCCCCTCTGGGTGGAGTACCGCAAACTTTCCCCCTGTTTTATCGGCCCTTTCCCCATCACCAAGATCATTAGCCCCTCTGCTGTTCGTCTTCTGTTGCCCTGTGCCCTCCGTATACATCCCACTTTTCATGTGTCTAGGATTAAGCCTATTGTCTGTCCTGGACTACCGAACCCTGCCTGCCCTTGACCTGTCCTTTGCATGCCCCCTGTTTATATAATAAACATCCATTATTTGAACTGTCTGCATCTGGGTCTTTTCCTGAGCCTTGATAAGGTGTCCTTCTTTGCAAGGCATTGGAAAAACCTCCCTTGTCTTTGTGGTAGAATCTGGTTGAAATGCACTACTGAGGGACCTTACAGATAATTGTATGTGTGTGGTACAGAGATGAGGTAGTCATTCAAAAATCATGTTAAACACTATTATTACACACACTGAGTCTATGCAACTTATTATGTGACTTGTTAAGCACATTTGTACTCATTAACTTATGTAGGCCATAACAAATGGGTTGAATACTTATTGACACAAGACAAGATATGTAAACATGTTGACATTGTGGTATTGTGTGTAGGCAAGTGACAAAAAAAATCTAAAATGTATCCATTTTAAATTCCGACTGTGACACAAAATGTGGAAAAAGTCCGGGGATGCGAATACTTTCTGAAGGCTCTGTAGATGCCTATTTCTAATTCTTTTTTTAATGCAAAGATAAATAAATGGATTTTCGCTCTTCTCACTAACAGCAAATGATTGCATCTTGTTATTATATTTAGCTACCAGTTGTTTTGTTATGATGAAGTATTTTTCTCTGTTTTGATCAGATCCGAAGCGCAGTTTAAGGTGGAACAGTCGGTTCACCTTTCCCATTGATGTTTGTAGGCTGCTAGGTCTACCTCTGAATAGTGTAATGTCAAATTTCTCGAGTAGACAATATATAATTTATCACCATAGGCTTAATGCATACTACATATATCATAACCATTGCAGAATGAATTCCTCACCTTTTCTGGCCATGGTGTAGCCATACAACAATTGACCATGCGCATCTTTCACTGTGCCTATTATAATAATGTATTGTTTGCATCCAAAAGGGGAGCGCGGTTTATAACACTACAATTTCAGGTGAACAGAGTTGGTATTTTGCATTGAAGTGCCTACTAGTTTTTAGGTTTTTAGTAGACAATGTTTCAGAATTCGCAGGCAGTGCAGCACATTAGGTTCAGAAAAAGTCAATGCAAAACACGATTACATTCCAACGATCTGTTTACAGGTCCACAACAATGTGCAATAGTTTTAGTCTTTCAGACACGGTCAGATAGTTTACAGCAAATGTCACTGCAAAAGAAAACATTCTGCCAACCCCTCCAAACACATTCTGCCAACCCCTTCAAACACATTCTGCCAACCCCTCCAAACACATTCTGCCAACCCCTCCAAACACATTCTGCCAACCCCTCCAAACACATTCTGCCAACCCCTCCAAACACATTCTTCCAACACCTTCAAACACATTCTGCCAACCCCTCCAAACACATTCTGCCAACCCCTCCAAACACATTCTGCCAACCCCTCCAAACACATTCTGCCAACCCCTCCAAACACATTCTGCCAACCCCTCCACACACATTCTGCCAACCCCTCCAAACACATTCTGCCAACCCCTCCAAACACATTCTGCCAACCCCTCCAAACACATTCTGCCAACCCCTTCAAACACATTCTGCCAACCCCTCCAAACACATTCTGCCAACCCCTTCAAACACATTCTGCCAACCCCTCCAAACACATTCTGCCAACCCCTCCAAACACATTCTGCCAACCCCTCCAAACACATTCTGCCAACTCCTCCAAACACATTCTGCCAACTCCTCCAAACACATTCTGCCAACCCCTCCAAACACATTCTGCCAACTCCTCCAAACACATTCTGCCAACCCCTCCAAACACATTCTGCCAACTCCTCCAAACACATTCTGCCAACCCCTCCAAACACATTCTGCCAACCCCTCCAAACACATTCTGCCAACCCCTCCAAACACATTCTGCCAACCCCTTCAAACACATTCTGCCAACCCCTCCAAACACATTCTGCCAACCCCTTCAAACACATTCTGCCAACCCCTCCAAACACATTCTGCCAACCCCTTCAAACACATTCTGCCAACTCCTCCAAACACATTCTGCCAACCCCTCCAAACACATTCTGCCAACCCCTCCAAACACATTCTGCCAACCCCTCCAAACACATTCTGCCAACTCCTCCAAACACATTCTGCCAACCCCTCCAAACACATTCTGCCAACCCCTCCAAACACATTCTGCCAACCCCTCCAAACACATTCTGCCAACCCCTCCAAACACATTCTGCCAACCCCTCCAAACACATTCTGCCAACCCCTCCAAAACACATTCTGCCAACCCCTCCAAAACACATTCTGCCAACCCCTCCAAACACATTCTGCCAACCCCTCCAAACACATTCTGCCAACCCCTCCAAACACATTCTGCCAACCCCTCCAAACACATTCTGCCAACTCCTCCAAACACATTCTGCCAACCCCTCCAAACACATTCTGCCAACCCCTCCAAACACATTTGACCAAGTTCTCCATGCATTGCCTTTTCCTTAGATACTGTCTTGGCCTAATTCCAATACTTCTAAGTAGGGCCAATACAGAAAATAAGGGCGTTATTGTCACCATAAAAGGTGAATGATGGGCGTTTTTCAGGCGAGCAATTTCACAACAGGTCTGATTTATAACGGGAAACATGCGTATGTATGGCGTGCGCCAAGATTATACGTCTCAATATTTCTGTGCGTGCGTAGTCTTTTCAGCAATGGCGCAATTAAATGTAGCAACGGTTATAAGAGGTCTCAGGAGACGACTTCTTCTAAGTAATTTCTACGATCAGGATCCATGCCATGCTCTCCCCCTCTCTCTCTCCACCTCTGGGATGGTGATCAATCACGGGCACTGACTGTATTCTGGCAGCCAGCAATTCAGTCCATAGAAAACAGCTGCAGGTGTGGATAGAATATAGATCCTACATAATTGTATAGATTATCATCTCCCAAACAATGTTTAAGCCGAACAATACACGATGTTTAAGTCCAACTCGCTAATCAGGTAAATCCAGTTCACTTGGATGAAGGAATTCCTGAAAAAAAATCTGAAGTCTATAGTGTTCTTGTCCTGACTCCTGTCCCAAGATGACAAGACATAGCCCAGTCATAGCGTACAATGTTGCACGGTCATAAAAATAACACCCCTCTCTACATCCCCTCACTTTATTGAACAGTAATTAACTTTTAAGCAGCTATCCCTCTGGCTTACAATCAATTATATTCACTGCATTGTTCATTCATTCTCGCTCTCTGTCACCCTCTCTCTCTCAGAAGGGAGGGGTTGAGCAGAGGCAGTAACCTCTAACGAATAACAGTGCTCGAGGATTTAAAGTTAGACCACCGTCAGCGTTCGGAACCAGTAGGGTAACGTGACCAGAGAAGGATAGAATGCTGTTCAGTCAAACCGGAGCACTGACCAAGGACATTTTGATTCATTTTATAACTTTTTGGAGCTATTTGACCAATTCAAACTTGATTAAAAAAGAGTCAAAGAGCACACACAAACCAGCATTTACCAGACAAAGATCAGCATCAAACTTCATGCGGGCGTGAGAAGAGAAGTGATGAGGACAGTTTGGACAAGATACCCATGACATAGTTGGAATAATAGACCCACGATTCTGTTTTTTTATGGAACCACTTATTGCCAATCTATGACAGTTGGGGAAGTTCTTTTCAAACGTTTAATTCTCAACTGGGAGAGAAGGCCTATCAAAACAAACATTTTCTGACGTGTTAGTCAAAGGATCCTTAGGGAATCTTATTTCCATCTTGCAGGTAAGAAAGGGTTTTTTACTGACATTCGCCTGCTCATGCCTCTTTACATTGAATTTAGCTGCACATTGGGGATATTGTAAGCTATCAGGTTTTCTAACTCATGGGCTATTGGAAAAAGTGTCCGTTATAAATGTTGTAGCCTAAAGTTTTCATGTGTTTATGAGCAGACGGGACTCCTGTCGATTATGGCGAAGACCTTGTTCATCTGTTTCCCACTGGTTCTCCTGGCGGGACATCTCCTCGTGGTTACCGGACAAGCCACCCGAACACCGGTTTCGCAAGAGCCGCGCCCAGACGTCCATCCGTCCGCCACCCAGAAACCAGTATTCTCTGGTAGAGAGGACAGGTTCAACGCCAATGTCTCCACTGCTCGGCGCATGCGACCTTTGCCACCGATGTGCTCGGGACCCACGGAGATCAGAGACACATTTAAGTACATCAACACGGTAGTATCATGTCTCGTGTTTGTTGTCGGTATTATCGGAAACTCCACGCTCCTCAGAATCATTTACCGGAACAAGTGCATGCGCAACGGGCCCAATATTCTCATAGGGAGCCTGGCGCTGGGAGACCTGCTGCACATTGTGATTGATATTCCCATTAACGTGTACAAGGTGAGAACAATCAAACACACACCAACATAGGCTCGACATGCATGTAGGCTACACAACACGCATGCGCAAGCCACACACACAGGGGTAGTTAAGGGGTAGTTTACAAGCTGAGAAACAGGCTGTACTGGAATACTGAGCCAAAAATATGTAAGCTTGTTTTGATATTTAACAAAACCCCTCCAGGCAGGCCAGAATCATATCAACTCAGACACTTGTCTGCAAGCCAAATACTTTCTTCTTCTCAGACCACATTGTATTACAGTAGCTTCATCTCTGTAGCACGTTTTTCTTTGTCTGAGCCATACCACATTCCACATGACTTTCTCTCTCTGTTATGCTTGAATATCCTGTATATTTGGACTATTAGGTGTGTGTGTGTGCGAGAGTATGTGTGTGAGATATATATATATATATATATATATATATATATACACAGAGAGAGAGAGAGTATTATAGATATTGGCATTATGGGAAGCCACACATGTTTAAATGATTAACTGCATACCAGAAGAATCTACCTGTGTTCTATGGAGATAAAACCACATGTGATTCCAATACAGTAGGGTGAGATTGCCTCCACATGCTGATCTATGGTCAGTTTGGTGTTTACCTCCACATGTGACTCCAATACAGTAGGGTGAGATTGCCTCCACATGCTGATCTATGGTCAGTGTGGTGTTTACCTCCACATGTGATTCCAATACAGTAGGGTGAGATTGCCTCCACATGCTGATCTATGGTCAGCTTGGTGTTTACCTCCACATGTGATTCCAATAGGCCTCATAAGCAGGCATGAAAACCATAAACCCCAATACAGGTTAGCCAGGGTTCAGCCTATATAGATTCTCATATTTTACTCATGAATGGTTATCATTTGCCATGGGTGTTCTTTTTGTCCATATCATTAAGTAGATTAGTTGAAATGTGTATAGAGTGAGATTCCGGGTTGTGCTATCCTACTTACCTAGTATACACCAAGTAGAAATGACACGATAGCATTTTAATCACATTCCTCCAAACTCCGATCATTCCTGTGTGAGTAACCCTGAACTCTTTATCCCTCTTCCCCTAGCTCCTAGCGGAGGACTGGCCATTTGGTGTGGGTCTGTGCAAACTGGTGCCTTTTGTCCAGAAAGCTTCAGTGGGCATTACTGTGCTGAGCCTGTGTGCTCTGAGCATCGACAGGTACGCACACACACACACACACCACACCACACACACACCACACACACACACACACACACACACACACACACACACACACACACACACCACACCACACCACACCACACCACACCACACCACACCACACACACACACACAGAGAGAGAGAGAGGATATCCCCATAATGTTCCTCCCTGTCTCATCCTCTTCAGGTACCGAGCAGTAGCGTCGTGGAACCGTATCAAGGGGATCGGTGTTCCCAAGTGGACGGCTATAGAGATCGCACTCATCTGGCTGCTGTCTATCCTGCTGGCTGTCCCTGAAGCTATAGCCTTCGACATGATCGCCATGGACTACAAAGGAGAGCACCTCCGCATTTGTCTGCTACACCCCATGCAGAATTCAGACTTTATGAGGGTATGTACGCACGCACGCACACACACACACAAAAATAATATATGGAGTGTCCCAGGCTGGGGTCTGATGTGGGAAAGCTGCAGCTGTGTGCTGACTCTCCCCTAGTGGTCACTCTGGAAAATATAAATCATATGACTTATGAGGCCCCTGTTTGTCTGGATAAGGTAGTTTTAGTGTGTTTCTGTGTTTTCACAGGTTCGAGTACATCTGTGTGTGTTTGTGCGGTGTGTGTGTCTCAGAGTGACCGTTAGATGATAGCTTGAACTTGTATAGTTGTCGTCCCAGAGAGGTTTTAGACGGAGTGCTAGTTGACGGTTTACCAAGACTGAACTCTGAGTTAGAGAGACCCTTGAGGTCTGCTTGAGGTTACTTCTCCTCACTCTTCTTCACTTCATACTTCAGCATTAGGGTTTGGCTCCCAACTAACTCCCAAGGCAACAGGACCAGTCAAAGTCAGATTTCCTCTACTGTCTGTGGATCTTTCTGATGGGTATTTTGCATTGCAATACACTTAAAGGGATACTTTGGGATTTTGCCAATGAAGCCCTTTATCTACTTCCTCAGAGTCAGATGAACTCGTGGATAATATTTTTATGTCCCTGCATTCAGTTTGAAGGAAGTTGCTAAGTAGCGCTAGCGCAATTGCTAACTCATTTCCAGTTATTGTGCTAATGCCAGATAACATTGTCTCACAAACCCACCTCTAACTTACTTCATAGAGACGTAATAATGGTATCCACGAGTTCACCTGACTCTCTGAAGTAGATAAAAGCCTCTATGCCAAAATCCCGGAGTATCCCTTTAAACGGAGTATGCGTATCCTTGCACGAGCCTTGGTGTATCCGAGCAGCTTGATGTACAAGTACACCCCCTGGACGCTAGTCTATCGCAGGGCCTTACCCCCACTCAGAGACGCGTCGTGTACCATTTTTAGTCTTTGGTACAACTCGGCCGGGGATCGAACTCCCAACCTTCAAATCTCAGGGTGGACCCTTTAACCACAAGGTTAATGAGTTGGTGCATTATGTTGTGTGCCCTATATGTATGTGTATTACCTTTGTGTCCTTCCAGTTCTATAAGTCCGCTAAGGACTGGTGGCTGTTCAGTGTGTATTTCTGCCTCCCTCTGGCCGTCACCGCCGTCTTCTACACCCTGATGACTTGTGAGATGCTGAGGAAGAAGAACGGAGTCCAGATCGCCCTGAGTGACCATCTGAAACAGGTGACCTCTCTCTCCAGCCTTTATTTCATCTTTAATATTTAGGCTTGGCAGGTAGCCTAGTGGTTAGAGCGTTGGGCCAGTAACTGAAAGGTTGCTAGATCAAATTCCCGAGCTGACAAGGTAAACATCTGTCAGTTAACCCACTGTTCCCTGGTAGGCTGTCATTGTAAATAACAAACTGACTTGCCTAGTTAAGTAAAGGTTACAAAAATATATTGTAATGTCCCTATATTTATGTAGGGCACTGTAGCTAGAATGATTGGTGGGTTGATTGATTACTCTCTCTGTCTGTGTGTGTAGAGGCGTGAGGTGGCTAAGACCGTGTTCTGCCTGGTGCTGGTGTTTGCTTTGTGCTGGTTGCCTCTCCATCTCAGCCGCATCCTCAAGCTCACCATCTATGATGAGAAAGACCCTAACCGCTGTGAACTGCTCAGGTGAGGACCACATACTCTCATACACTTCAAACTGTTTTCCTTAAGATGCCTATGTGCCCCACCCTCGCTACATAGACCGTAATATTGTGAAAAAGGAGAGAGATGAAATAGGACTGTGTGTTTCTCCAGTTTCTTCCTGGTTCTGGACTACATCGGGATCAACATGGCGTCTCTTAACTCCTGCATCAACCCCATCGCTCTCTACATGGTCAGCAAGCGTTTCAAGATCTGCTTCAGGGTAAGACATATGTGTGCACCCACCCACGCACGCACGGACACATACACATACTGCATCTAACAGCGTGCCAAATGGTGTTAAATGTCCAAATAACTAATGTCCTCTCTCTCTCTCGCTCATTCTCTCTCTCTCGTGCTCTCTCTCTCTCTCTCTCTCTCTCGTGCTCTCTCTCTCTCTCGTGCTCTCTCTCGCTCTAGTCATGTCTGTGTTGCTGGTGTCTGCCAGCTGAGATGTTGATGGATGAGAAACAGTCCTGTATGAAGCTCAAAGTCTCAGACCGGGCCTCCGACCAGAGCAACTCACGCGCTACTAACAAGTACACTTCAGCATGAGAGGGGCCCTGCGCAGTGCAGAGAAGTACTCAATGAAGTAACCTATGATCTACCTTAAAGGACTAATTGAAGATCAGTCATATAAACCTGATTCTGACTTAAACCATTATGACAAGGTCATAAGAAGTGCCCTTATTTAGGTATAGTTGATGTAGTTTAAAACCACTTGGAGAAAAGAAGTGCCCTAATCCAGTAAAGTCTCCTCTGACTGGAGGGTGAAGTACTCAAGTGCACTTTGAGTGTTGCCTATGAAAGTGAATGGTCTGGGATGTGTAGCTGGGAGAGGGTTGATGGGAAGGAGGATCATTGGGGGAAGGAGGCATGGATTTTTTTTTCACCTTTATTTAACCAGGTAGGCTAGTTGAGAACACCTTTATTTAACCAGGTAGGCTAGTTGAGAACAAGTTCTCATTTGCAACTGCGACCTGGCCAAGATAAAGCATAGCAGTGTGAACAGACAACACAGAGTTACACATGGAGTAAACAATTAACAAGTCAATAACACAGTAGAAAAAAAGAAAAAGAGAAGTTTAGTGCAGACAATCAAATATCAGTATTATTGATCACATCATGGCACAACATCGGGTGGTCATATTGTAGAGAAATGACATTGCCAGGTGTGGCTGTTCCAGATTAGAACCTCTATATGAATGTTCATAAGATACATGACATAAGCCAAACTCAAAGAGGCATCATAGTGCAAATGCCTGACTTGAGACATACGGAACATTATATGAACATTGCAAGTAGGTTGTAAAAACGTTGTTAATTATACAGTATAATATCTGAACATATCCCATATACTACTCAGAATTCAAGGACTTTAGACTTCATTCATTTTTATACTGTTTGATATTGTTACCAGTGGAGGCTGCTGAGGGGAGGACGGCTCATAATAATGTCTGGAACGGAGTGAATGGAACGGTATCAAACACCTGGAAACCTTGTCTGATATATTGTTGGAATGGTATCAAAATCTTCTCCAGCCCTTACCACGAGCCTGTCCTCTCCAATTAAGGTGCCACCAACCTCCTGTGATTGTTACCATTAGCATTTATATGTGATTTTAGCTGGATAGTTAGCTATAGCATCTTTGAATGTTTGATTGTGTGTTCTGTGTTTGGTAGGCGTTCAGCTGTTTCTCATTAAACTACTGATCTAATTGGGTTGGACGATATGTGAATAAATCATAAATGGCAGCACATTCCTAAAGTTCTCGCAATTACTTTCTGGCTTTATTTTCAAAATGTGTTTCAAAAACAGTTCAGTGTTTGTCTCAAATATGATCATTTTAGTATTCTGTAGCTTTGTGGACTGCCACCCAATTGTAAAAAACGATTGATTTTATTATGCTTTCTTTAATAGCGATCATGACAAGCCAAAAGGACTTTCGCCACTTATTGGGGAGTCGGATGAGAGGGAGGGGAGAGGATATATTTGAAGTTTTTCTCTCCATATGCCTTGTGGTTTTTTGCCAAGGGATTGTGATGGTGTGTTTGAATACGGAGCTCTGTGTTGATGTTGTTGTATATCCTGTACATACAGTAGCTGTCCTGTGAGTGTATGGTTGTGATGATGTGTTATTGAATACGGAGCTCTGTGTTGATGTTGTTGTATATCCTGTACATACAGTAGCTGTCCTGTGAGTGTATGGTTGTGATGATGTGCCTGTCAAAGGTTGTGTGGTTTATATTTTCCCAAAAATGTTACAAAATAAAAACATTTACATTTTAATTGGTGTTTTTAAGACCTCTAGAGTCAGACATTTAATCTACTGTATCACTACAGTCAACTGTCTGATAAGGACTCTACTAAACCAGAGCCTGCAGATATACTGAGCCAGCATGTATATTAAAATTATATATTTGACTTAGTACTGGTGAACTGCAATACTCTTCAACACTGTGAGGGATGATTTTTTCATTTTTTATTCTACACCCCTCTCTGAGCTGTTTCCCTGCCCTCTCTCAGAGCTGTTTCCCTGCCCTCTCTCAGAGCTGTTTCCCTGCCCTCTCTCTGAGCTGTTTCCCTGCCCTCTCTCTGAGCTGTTTCCCTGCCCTCTCGCAGAGCTGTTTCCCTGCCCTCTCGCAGAGCTGTTTCCCTGCCCTCTCGCAGAGCTGTTTCCCTGCCCTCTCGCAGAGCTGTTCCCTGCCCTGTTTCCCTGCCCTCTCTCTGAGCTGTTTCCCTGCCCTCTCTCTGAGCTGTTTCCCTGCCCTCTCTCTGAGCTGTTTCCCTGCCCTCTCTCTGAGCTGTTTCCCTGTCCTCTCTCTGAGCTGTTCCCTGCCCTCTCTCTGAGCTGTTCCCTGCCCTCTCTCTGAGCTGTTCCCTGCCCTCTCTCTGAGCTGTTCCCTGCCCTCTCTCTGAGCTGTTCCCTGCCCTCTCTCTGAGCTGTTCCCTGCCCTCTCTCTGAGCTGTTCCCTGCCCTCTCTCTGAGCTGTTTCCCTGCCCTCTCTCAGAGCTGTTTCCCTGCCCTCTCTCAGAGCTGTTTCCCTGCCCTCTCTCAGAGCTGTTTCCCTTCCCTGTTTCCCTGCCCTCTCTGAGCTGTTTCCCTGCCCTCTCTGAGCTGTTTCCCTGCCCTCTCTCTGAGCTGTTCCCTGCCCTCTCTCTGAGCTGTTTCCCTGCCCTCTCTCTGAGCTGTTTCCCTGCCCTCTCTCAGAGCTGTTTCCCTGCCCTCTCTCAGAGCTGTTTCCCTGCCCTCTCTCAGAGCTGTTTCCCTGCCCTCTCTCTGAGCTGTTTCCCTGCCCTCTCTCTGAGCTGTTTCCCTGCCCTCTCTGAGCTGTTTCCCTGCCCTCTCTGAGCTGCTTCCCTGCCCTGTTTCCCTGCCATCTCTCTGAGCTGTTTCCCTTGCCTGTTTCCCTGCCCTCTCTCTGAGCTGTTTCCCTGCCCTCTCTCTGAGCTGTTTCCCTGCCCTCTCTCTGAGCTGTTCCCTGCCCTCTCTCTGAGCTGTTTCCCTTGCCTGTTTCCCTGCCCTCTCTCTGAGCTGTTTCCCTGCCCTCTGTCTGAGCTGTTTCCCTGCCCTCTCTCTGAGCTGTTTCCCTGTCCTCTCTCTGAGCTGTTTCCCTGTCCTCTCTCTGAGCTGTTTCCCTGTCCTCTCTCTGAGCTGTTTCCCTGTCCTCTCTCTGAGCTGTTTCCCTGTCCTCTCTCTGAGCTGTTTCCCTGCCCTCTCTCTGAGCTGTTTCCCTGCCCTCTCTCTGAGCTGTTTCCCTGCCCTCTCTCAGCTGTTTCCCTGCCCTCTCTCTGAGCTGTTTCCCTGTCCTCTCTCTGAGCTGTTTCCCTGCCCCCTCTCTGAGCTGTTTCCCTGCCCTCTCTCTGAGCTGTTTCCCTGCCCTCTACACATCTGGCCCTCTATACATCTGGCCCTCTACACATCTGGCCTTCTACACATCTAGCCCTCTATACATCTGGCCCTCTAGCCCTCTATACATCTGGCCCTCTATACATCTGGCCCTCTATACATCTGGCCCTCTATACATCTGGCCCTCTATACATCTGGCCCTCTACACCTCTGGCCCTCTACACCTCTGGCCCTCTACACCTCTGGCCCTCTACACCTCTGGCCCTCTACACCTCTGGCCCTCTACACCTCTGGCCCTCTACACATCTGGCCCTCTACACATCTGGCCCTCTACACATCTGGCCCTCTAGCCCTCTATACATCTGGCCCTCTACACATCTGGCCCTCTACACCTCTGGCCCTCTACACCTCTGGCCCTCTACACCTCTGGCCCTCTACACCTCTGGCCCTCTACACCTCTGGCCCTCTACACCTCTGGCCCTCTACACCTCTGGCCCTCTACACCTCTGGCCCTCTAGCCCTCTATACATCTGGCCCTCTACACATCTGGCCCTCTACACATCTGGCCCTCTATACATCTGGCCCTCTATACATCTGGCCCTCTACATATCTGGCCCTCTACATATCTGGCCCTCTACACATCTAGCCCTCTATACCTCTGGCCCTCTATACCTCTGGCCCTCTACACATCTGGCCCTCTACACATCTGGCCCTCTACACATCTGGCCCTCTATACATCTGGCCCTCTACACATCTGGCCCTCTACACATCTGGCCCTCTACACCTCTGGCCCTCTACACCTCTGGCCCTCTACACCTCTGGCCCTCTACACCTCTGGCCCTCTACACATCTGGCCCTCTACACATCTGGCCCTCTACACATCTGGCCCTCTACACATCTGGCCCTCTATACATCTGGCCCTCTACACATCTGGCCCTCTACACATCTGGCCCTCTACACATCTGGCCCTCTACACATCTGGCCCTCTAGACATCTGTCCCTCTATACATCTGGCCCTCTACACATCTGGCCCTCTACACATCTAGCCCTCTATACCTCTGGCCCTCTATACCTCTGGCCCTCTACACATCTGGCCCTCTACACATCTGGCCCTCTACACATCTGGCCCTCTACACATCTGGCCCTCTACACATCTGGCCCTCTACACCTCTGGCCCTCTACACCTCTGGCCCTCTACACCTCTGGCCCTCTACACCTCTGGCCCTCTACACCTCTGGCCCTCTACACCTCTGGCCCTCTACACATCTGGCCCTCTACACATCTGGCCCTCTACACATCTGGCCCTCTACACATCTGGCCCTCTACACATCTGGCCCTCTACACATCTGGCCCTCTATACATCTGGCCCTCTATACATCTGGCCCTCTACATATCTGGCCCTCTACATATCTGGCCCTCTACACATCTAGCCCTCTATACCTCTGTCCCTCTATACCTCTGGCCCTCTATACCTCTGGCCCTCTACACATCTGGCCCTCTACACATCTGGCCCTCTACACATCTGGCCCTCTACACATCTGGCCCTCTACACATCTGGCCCTCTACACATCTATACATCTGGCCCTCTATACATCTGGCCCTCTACACATCTGGCCCTCTACACATCTGGCCCTCTACACATCTGGCCCTCTACATATCTGGCCCTCTATATATCTGTCCCACTAGCCCTCTATACATCTGGCCCTCTATACATCTGTCCCTCTAGCCCTCTATTCATCTGTCCCTTAATACATCTGTCCCCCTCTACCTCTATTCATCTGTCCCCCTCTACCTCTGTCCCTCTATACATCTGTCCCGCTATACCTCTACACATCTATCCCTCTATACATCTGTCCCTCTAGCCCTCAATACATCTGTCCCCCTCCTCCTCTGTCCCTCTACACATCTGTCCCTCTACTATCCATATAGGATAATGGGTGGGCAATAACACACACTGTACTTGTCTTTATTCGAGGCATACATGTTAATCTTGACTCTGTAGCTCATAGTAGAGAGAGTTTGAACCAAACATCCCCAGTGCTGCTCTTCAGTTTACTGTCCAACTGATGAAGAAAACCCCACCACACACACACACACACACACACAGAGAGAGAGATGAAGGCCCTTTAGAGTCAGACTATGGAGCCCATGTCACTGATGAAGCTGGTTTATCATCAGTAATCAGGACAACGATGTATGTACGCACGTGCACACACACATATTGTGGAGCGTTTGTCCATCTGGCCAAGGTAACATAAATATTTAGACAGAACAAATCAAATAGTCCTGCAGAGGGTGTGTGTGTGTGTGTGTGTGTGTTTAGACAGAACAAATCAAATAGTCCTGAAGGGTGGGTGTGTGTGTGTGTGTGTGTGTGTGTGTGTGTGTGTGTGTGTGTGTGTGTTTAGACAGAACAAATCAAATAGTCCTGCAAGGGGGGTGTATGTGGTTATAGACAGAACAAATCAAATAGTCCTGCAGGGTGTGTGTGTGTTTAGACAGAACAAATCAAATAGTCCTGCAGGGTGTGTGTGTGTGTGTGTGTGTTTAGACAGAACAAATCAAATAGTCCTGCAAGGGGGGTGTATGTGGTTATAGACAGAACAAATCAAATAGTCCTGCAGGGTGTGTGTGTGTTTAGACAGAACAAATCAAAAAGTCCTGCAGGGTGTGTGTGTGTGTGTGTGTGTGTGTGTGTGTGTTTAGACAGAACAAATCAAATAGTCCTGCAAGGGGGGTGTATGTGGTTATAGACAGAACAAATCAAATAGTCCTGCAGGGTGTGTGTGTGTTTAGACAGAACAAATCAAATAGTCCTGCAGGGTGTGTGTGTGTGTGTGTTTAGACAGAACAAATCAAATAGTTCTGCAGGGTGTGTGTGTGTGTGTGTGTGTGTGTGTGTGTGTTTAGACAGAACAAATCAAATAGTCCTGCAAGGGGGGTGTATGTGATTATAGACAGAACAAATCAAATAGTCCTGCAGGGTGTGTGTGTGTTTAGACAGAACAAATCAAAAAGTCCTGCAGGGTGTGTGTGTGTGTGTGTGTGTTTAGACAGAACAAATCAAATAGTCCTGCAAGGGGGGTGTATGTGGTTATAGACAGAACAAATCAAATAGTCCTGCAGGGTGTGTGTGTGTTTAGACAGAACAAATCAAATAGTCCTGCAGGGTGTGTGTGTGTGTGTGTTTAGACAGAACAAATCAAATAGTTCTGCAGGGTGTGTGTGTGTGTGTGTGTGTTTAGACAGAACAAATCAAATAGTCCTGCAGGGTGTGTGTGTGTTTAGACAGAACAAATCAAATAGTCCTGCAGGGTGTGTGTGTGTGTGTGTGTTTAGACAGAACAAATCAAATAGTTCTGCAGGGTGTGTGTGTGTGTTTAGACAGAACAAATCAAATAGTCCTGCAGGGTGTGTGTGTGTGTGTGTGTGTGTGTGTGTGTGTGTGTGTGTGTGTGTGTGTGTGTTTAGACAGAACAGATCAAATAGTCCTGCAGGGTGAGGGTGTTTTAGACAGAACAAAGAAAACACACTCTCCTGGCTCTACCATAAAATCACTTCAATGCAAATATGTTGAAGTAACCCAAAGTAAGATCTTCACTCCACCAAGAGAAGCTATGTGGGCCTGGAATGTGTGTGGGTGTGTGTGTCGTGCACATGTTTCAAATACATAGCGAGGAGAAGAACAAAGTTGCCACAACTTTGATCCAAAGCCTCATAAATAACTCATGGACATATGGAGAACAAGATGGGCACACCAAGCTTTATGTTAAATCCAGGAGAACAGAACCGGCTGAGTTCAAAAGCAGAGGGTCAAGTTTTCATGCCAACAGAAAGGATTGATCAGTTTGTTTTGTGGAAAATTCCTTCTGGGTTTTCTCCCTCTATTCTCTAGTATGAGAGTAATGGTCAGACATCACAGACAGTTTCGTTCTTTCTATGTCCAAGAACCTGTCGTCTTCATTTATGCCATTTTATGGTCATATGATACACGATGCAATAGAATGTGATGTATAAAATGTTGCCATAAAACACTGTAGAACTGAGTACTATGCAAATAGAAAATATATATCTTCAATAAGATCACTAGGATCTGTCAGTCTCTTCAAATGAGATCCTCGGTGATCTATATACAGTGCCTTGCGAAAGTATTCGGCCCCCTTGAACTTTGCGACCTTTTGCCACATTTCAGGCTTCAAACATAAAGATATAAAACTATTTTTTTGTGAAGAATCAACAACAAGTGGGACACAATCATGAAGTGGAACGACATTTATTGGATATTTCAAACTTTAACAAATCAAAAACTGAAAAATTGGGCGTGCAAAATGATTCAGCCCCCTTAAGTTAATACTTTGTAGCGCCACCTTTTGCTGCGATTACAGCTGTAAGTCGCTTGGGGTATGTCTCTATCAGTTTTGCACATCGAGAGACTGACATTTTTTCCATTCCTCCTTGCAAAACAGCTCGAACTCAGTGAGGTTGGATGGAGAGCATTTGTGAACAGCAGTTTTCAGTTCTTTCCACAGATTCTCGATTGGATTCAGGTCTGGACTTTGACTTGCCATTCTAACACCTGGATATGTTTATTTTTGAACCATTCCATTGTAGATTTTGCTTTATGTTTTGGATCATTGTCTTGTTGGAAGACAAATCTCCATCCCAGTCTCAGGTCTTTTGCAGACTCCATCAGGTTTTCTTCCAGAATGGTCCTGTATTTGGCTCCATCCATCTTCCCATCAATTTTAACCATCTTCCCTGTCCCTGCTGAAAAAAAGCAGGCCCAAACCATGATGCTGCCACCACCATGTTTGACAGTGGGGATGGTGTGTTCAGGGTGATGGGCTGTGTTGCTTTTACGCCAAACATAACGTTTTGCATTGTTGCCAAAAAGTTCAATTTTGGTTTCATCTGACCAGAGCACCTTCTTCCACATGTTTGGTGTGTCTCCCAGGTGGCTTGTGGCAAACTTTAAACAACACTTTTTATGGATATCTTTAAGAAATGGCTTTCTTCTTGCCACTCTTCCATAAAGGCCAGATTTGTGCAATATACGACTGATTGTTGTCCTATGGACAGAGTCTCCCACCTCAGCTGTAGATCTCTGCAGTTCATCCAGAGTGATCCTGGGCCTCTTGGCTGCATCTCTGATCAGTCTTCTCCTTGTATGAGCTGAAAGTTTAGAGGGACGGCCAGGTCTTGGTAGATTTGCAGTGGTCTGATACTCCTTCCATTTCAATATTATCGCTTGCACAGTGCTCCTTGGGATGTTTAAAGCTTGGGAAATATTTTTGTATCCAAATCCGGCTTTAAACTTCTTCACAACAGTATCCCGGACCTGCCTGGTGTGTTCCTTGTTCTTCATGATGCTCTCTGCGCTTTTAACGGACCTCTGAGACTATGACAGTGCAGGTGCATTTATACGGAGACTTGATTACACACAGGTGGATTGTATTTATCATCATTAGTCATTTAGGTCAACATTGGATCATTCAGAGATCCTCACTGAACTTCTGGAGAGAGTTTGCTGCACTGAAAGTAAAGGGGCTGAATAATTTTGCACGGCCAATTTTTCAGTTTTTGATTTGTTAAAAAAGTTTGAAATATCCAATAAATGTCGTTCCACTTCATGATTGTGTCCCACTTGTTGTTGATTCTTCACAAAAAAATACAGTTTTATATCTTTATGTTTGAAGCCTGAAATGTGGCAAAAGGTCGCAAAGTTCAAGGGGGCCGAATACTTTCGCAAGGCACTCTATCTATACCTGCATGTGTTTCCTAAATCTGACAATACTGAGAATAAGGTTCTGACAAAACGGAGTGGAACATGTGCGTTGCTCCAGGAGTTATCATGGAAGAATGTCCACAAAAAGTACACACACACACACATGCAAACACGTACGCAGGCTGCGCACAAACACACACAAACACGTACCCAGGCTGTGCACAAACACACACACACACACCACACGTACGCAGGCTGCGCACAAACAAACACACACACAAACATATTCATGTACACAATCAGAATGTGTCCTCTGCTACTTTATAATAACAGTAGGGGGAGTGTACCTATCTTTTTGGGCCAAACCATGAAATTCTTGGACCCAAGTTTATACACCGCAGATAATGGCAGAGGGGGAGGGAGAAAGGGAGTATTAAAAGCAGAGTATTGCCTTTACTGGCACTGAAAACAACAACCAAACACACAGTGCTATTTTTCCTTTCTGGATAGGAGGATGACAACTGGCGTCACATTCTCTTGTCTATGTGGCACAGTGGCACTATAGGGCGGTTCTACACCAGCGGGAGTTTTGAGATATTCCCATTTTGAATGTTGAATAAATCAATGTGAAAATTTATATTTCAGAATGTAGACATACTCCATATGATAGAGTACACTATAAGGAGTATAATGACACCCAGATGTTGTCTGTATCATGTACGGGTCACATATTATTGGGTCTGACAGGAGGCACAATACGATATTATCACAAAGCTTACAGTGCCTTGCGAAAGTATTCGGCCCCCTTGAACTTTGTGACCTTTTGCCACATTTCAGGCTTCAGGATATAGATATAAAACTGTATTTTTTTGTGAAGAATCAACAACAAGTGGGACACAATCATGAAGTGGAACGACATTTATTGGATATTTCAAACTTTTTTAACAAATCAAAAACTGAAAAATTGGCCGTGCAAAATTATTCAGCCCCTTTACTTTCAGTGCAGCAAACTCTCTCCAGAAGTTCAGTGAGGATCTCTGAAGGATCCAATGTTGACCTAAATGACTAATGATGATAAATACAATCCACCTGTGTGTAATCAAGTCTCCGTATAAATGCACCTGCACTGTGATAGTCTCAGAGGTCCGTTAAAAGCGCAGAGAGCATCATGAAGAACAAGGAACACACCAGGCAGGTCCGAGATACTGTTGTGAAGAAGTTTAAAGCCGGATTTGGATACAAAAATATTTCCCAAGCTTTAAACATCCCAAGGAGCACTGTGCAAGCGATAATATTGAAATGGAAGGAGTATCAGACCACTGCAAATCTACCAAGACCTGGCCGTCCCTCTAAACTTTCAGCTCATACAAGGAGAAGACTGATCAGAGATGCAGCCAAGAGGCCCAGGATCACTCTGGATGAACTGCAGAGATCTACAGCTGAGGTGGGAGACTCTGTCCATAGGACAACAATCAGTCGTATATTGCACAAATCTGGCCTTTATGGAAGAGTGGCAAGAAGAAAGCCATTTCTTAAAGATATCCATAAAAAGTGTTGTTTAAAGTTTGCCACAAGCCACCTGGGAGACACACCAAACATGTGGAAGAAGGTGCTCTGGTCAGATGAAACCAAAATTGAACTTTTTGGCAACAATGCAAAACGTTATGTTTGGCGTAAAAGCAACACAGCTGAACACACCATCCCCACTGTCAAACATGGTGGTGGCAGCATCATGGTTTGGGCCTGCTTTTCTTCAGCAGGGACAGGGAAGATGGTTAAAATTGATGGGAAGATGGATGGAGCCAAATAAAGGACCATTCTGGAAGAAAACCTGATGGAGTCTGCAAAAGACCTGAGACTGGGATAGAGATTTGTCTTCCAACAAGACAATGATCCAAAACATAAAGCAAAATCTACAATGGAATGGTTCAAAAATAAACATATCCAGGTGTTAGAATGGCCAAGTCAAAGTCCAGACCTGAATCTAATCGAGAATCTGTGGAAAGAACTGAAAACTGCTGTTCACAAATGCTCTCCATCCAACCTCACTGAGCTCGAGCTGTTTTGCAAGGAGGAATGGGGAAAAAAATGTCAGTCTCTCAATGTGCAAAACTGATAGAGACATACCCCAAGCGACTTACAGCTGTAATCGCAGCAAAAGGTGGCGCTACAAAGTATTAACTTAAGGGGGCTGAATAATTTTGCACGTCCAATTTTTCAGTTTTTGATCTGTTAAAGTTTGAAATATCCAATAAATGTCGTTCCACTTCATGATTGTGTCCCACTTGTTGATTCTTCACAAAAAAATACAGGTTTATATCTTTATGTTTGAAGCCTGAAATGTGGCAAAAGGTCGCAAAGTTCAAGGGGGCCGAATACTTTCGCAAGGCACTGTAGGTGCTAATACGATATGTATTGCTATTCTCACGATTCTATATGTATAGCGATTCAATATTGCAATTTTATTGCAATTCCATGGTGAAAACATTGCTCACCATACAGTATGTCTGCTGCAGAGGGACAAGAGGGAGACATGAGAAAACATTGCTCACCATACAGTATGTCTGCTGCAGAGGGACAAGAGGGAGACATGAGAAAACATTGCTCACCATACAGTATGTCTGCTGCAGAGGGACAAGAGGGAGACACGGTGAAAACATTGCTCACCATACAGTATGTCTGCTGCAGAGGGACAAGAGGGAGACACGGTGAAAACATTGCTCACCATACAGTATGTCTGCTGCAGAGGGACAAGAGGGAGACACGGTGAAATCATTGCTCACCATACAGTATGTCTGCTGCAGAGGGACAAGAGGGAGACACGGTGAAAACATTGCTCACCATACAGTATGTCTGCTGCAGAGGGACAAGAGGGAGACACGGTGAAAACATTGCTCACCATACAGTATGTCTGCTGCAGAGGGACAAGAGGGAGACACGGTGAAATCATTGCTCACCATACAGTATGTCTGCTGCAGAGGGACAAGAGGGAGACACGGTGAAAACATTGCTCACCATACAGTATGTCTGCTGCAGAGGGACAAGAGGGAGACACGGTGAAAACATTGCTCACCATACAGTATGTCTGCTGCAGAGGGACAAGAGGGAGACACGGTGAAAACATTGCTCACCATACAGTATGTCTGCTGCAGAGGGACAAGAGGGAGACACGGTGAAAACATTTCTCACCATACAGTATGTCTGCTGCAGAGGGACAAGAGGGAGACACGGTGAAAACATTGCTCACCATACAGTATGTCTGCTGCAGAGGGACAAGAGGGAGACACGGTGAAAACATTGCTCACCATACAGTATGTCTGCTGCAGAGGGACAAGAGGGAGACACGGTGAAAACATTGCTCACCATACAGTATGTCTGCTGCAGAGGGACAAGAGGGAGACACGGTGAAAACATTGCTCACCATACAGTATGTCTGCTGCAGAGGGACAAGAGGGAGACACGGTGAAAACATTGCTCACCATACAGTATGTCTGCTGCAGAGGGACAAGAGGGAGACACGGTGAAAACATTGCTCACCATACAGTATGTCTGCTGCAGAGGGACAAGAGGGAGACACGGTGAAAACATTGCTCACCATACAGTATGTCTGCTGCAGAGGGACAAGAGGGAGACACGGTGAAAACATTGCTCACCATACAGTATGTCTGCTGCAGAGGGACAAGAGGGAGACACGGTGAAAACATTGCTCACCATACAGTATGTCTGCTGCAGAGGGACAAGAGGGAGACACGGTGAAAACATTGCTCACCATACAGTATGTCTGCTGCAGAGGGACAAGAGGGAGACACGGTGAAAACATTGCTCACCATACAGTATGTCTGCTGCAGAGGGACAAGAGGGAGACACGGTGAAAACATTGCTCACCATACAGTATGTCTGCTGCAGAGGGACAAGAGGGAGACACGGTGAAAACATTGCTCACCATACAGTATGTCTGCTGCAGAGGGACAAGAGGGAGACACGGTGAAAACATTGCTCACCATACAGTATGTCTGCTGCAGAGGGACAAGAGGGAGACACGGAGAAAACATTGCTCACCATACAGTATGTCTGCTGCAGAGGGACAAGAGGGAGACACGGTGAAAACATTGCTCACCATACAGTATGTCTGCTGCAGAGGGACAAGAGGGAGACACGGTGAAAACATTGCTCACCATACAGTATGTCTGCTGCAGAGGGACAAGAGGGAGACACGGTGAAAACATTGCTCACCATACAGTATGTCTGCTGCAGAGGGACAAGAGGGAGACACGGTGAAAACATTGCTCACCATACAGTATGTCTGCTGCAGAGGGACAAGAGGGAGACACGGTGAAAACATGGGATATAAAAGGGCTGAAAACAAATGGGCTCCCTATTTAAAAAGAAGATGGAGAACCAGCTATGAAGGGAAAATAGTGGCGTTTTGTTGCAGGTACAGCCAACTAGTGCAAAAATAATACTGCCATATTGTCAAAAAAATATGATATATTGTAAAAATAATATCCGATATGTAACTATATAGATTTCCTCCCCCATCACTAATGTATAGGTCTAAACAGGGCCTAAAATGGCCATTTTCATCATGATTTTTTTTTTAAAGGGTTTGTTATACAAATGTGAAAAGCATGTTAAACATCCTTCGTTCAATGAAGTTCCTATGTGAGAATTGAGAAAACAATCTCATATACCAAAAATATATGTCACCCTACCATCCACACACACACACACACACACACACACACACACACACACACACACACACACACCTCTCTGCAGGTCATTCACTAGGTCCCCCCGTGTGGTTCTGGGATTTTTTCTCACCGTTCTTGTGATCATTTTGACCCCACGGGGTGAGATCTTGCGTGGAGCCCCAGATCGAGGGAGATTATCAGTGGTCTTGTATGTCTTCCATTTCCTAATAATTGCTCCCACAGTTGATTTCTTCAAACCAAGCTGCTTACCTATTGCAGATTCAGTCTTCCCAGTCTGGTGCAGGTCTACAATTTTGTTTCTGGTGTCCTTTGACAGCTCTTTGGTCTTGGCCATAGTGGAGTTTGGAGTGTGACTATTTGAGGTTGTGGACAGGTGTCTTTTATACTGATAACAAGTTCAAACAGGTGCCATTAATACAGGTAACGAGTGGAGGACATAGGAGCCTCTTAAAGAAGAAGTTACAGGTCTGTGAGAGCCAGGAATCTTGCTTGTTTGTAGGTGACCAAGTACTTATTTTCCACCATAATTTGCAAATAAATTCATAAAAAATCCTACAATGTGATTTTCTGGATTTTTTGTCTCATTTTGTCTGTCATAGTTGAAGTGTACCTATGATGAAAATTACAGGTCTCTCTCATCTTTTTAAGTGGGAGAACATGCACAATTGGTGGCTGACCAAATATTTTTTTGCCCCACTGTATACAGTATGGTGTCCCTCATGGCAGTTGCCTTGGGTGATTACTTTTCAAGATTTTTACAAAATGAATTGCCACTGAAACTCTAAATAAGGAGATACAGTCAGTATCACAAAGGGTGATTAATAGTAAACTGGTCTTAAATACATCTACAACTAAAAGCATTGTATATGGTTCAAAACATTCTCTAAGACCTAAACCTCAACTGGAGTTGTGTATATAGGGTGTGACCATTGATGAAGTTGAGGAAGCTAAACTCCTAAGTATAACATTGGATGGTCAATTATCAAGTTCAAATCATATTGACAAAATTGTTATGAAGATCGGGAGGCGTATGTCTGTTATAAAAAGATGCTCATCGTTTATGAGACAAAAACCAACTGTACTAGTTAAGGCTCTGGTCTTGTCCCATTTTGATTACTGTATGTAATATGGTCAAGCGCTGCAAAGAAAGTCCTAGCAAAGCTGCAGCTGGCTCAAAACAGAGCAGCACGCCTTGCCCTTAATTGCACAAACAGAACTAACATCAACAACATGCAGGCCAGTCTTTCCTGGTTGATGAGAGATGAACTGCTTTTCTTCTAGCTTTCATGAGAAATATTACTGTGATGACAATTTCAGATTGTCTGCATAATCATTTTAAATTCAGCTCAGACACCCATACATACTCCACAAGACCTTGCCACCAGGGTTATCCTTACAGTCCCAAAGTCCAAAACCAATTCACGGCAATGCACAGTATTGTACAGAGCCATGATCGCATGAGACTCTCTTCCATTTCCTATTACTCAATCAAACAGCAAAATTACATTTAAAAAACATCTCATGGAATGGTGGGGACTATGTGGACTAGAGTTGTGAGTGGAGCTGGAGCGGAGCGAGGGGCAGAGTGCGCCTAATTTGTAGTTTCCACAACTGAAGTGTCCACAACTGATGTTATGTCCACAACTAAGGAATCATTGTGGAATCTGAAAAGATATGTATCCCGAAAGCATGATGATGCCCTTACTACGTGCACATGCTAAAAGAAAGGAACGAGGTGGGTAAGATAACTAGGGTTGTCATTGTAGCAAAATTTATGAACAAAAAATCTAATCTCTGAAACGTTTCATTCATTTTTGTTCTATTATCTATATAATAGGCCATAATAGATTTTGGCCCAGTTGTGGAAACTCCCACATTCAAGGAGCTTTCTGTTTAAATTGGGTCATTTTGCCTAAAAACCTTTAGGACAACCTATATATATTTTTTTTAAACAACTCTGCATCTCTGCCCAGCCTAGCCAAAAGGGTGTTTATCATCCCCAGTGGCCCTGCAAGTGTGGAGAGGATGTTCTCTGCTGCTGACCGGCTCTCCAGGCACCATCACATGAGCCTGAAGCAACAGACTGGCCAAACTCATGATTCTAAAAATGAATTCAAATGCACTAATAACACATCTTTCATTTAATTTTAAGTAATTCACAGCCTATATGCACAATATATATAGACTATAATGATGAGATACAATGAAATGTTTAAATGCTGAGCACTTTATGTCCCTTCCAGCCTGTTGTGTTGCACTCGCAAATGCTTCACAATTAATTCATTTATAGCCTAAATAACACATTTTTGCACCTTCTTAGGCTCCCTGTCTGGTTCTTGACCTATTTATGCTGTTTAATATGACAAGTAGCCTACTTGAAATGATATGTGCTTCTTACATTCACCTTTTCAAGTTTATTCAAATACTTTTCATTCAAATCATGTGGTTTGGTTCCAATATCTCAAAACCAAATGGTAGCAGCGCAGTTGTCCAAGTAGTCACAGAAATAAATGGCTGTTGGTTAAATTGTCATTTGAATGAATGGAGCGGCAGTTTTTCCTGTGAGCAGGGAGTGGTTTTCAGTGGAGCTGTTGGAAAGGACGTGGGGAGCGGAGTGCGACCACTGCTCCATGAGCAAGGAGCAGGATTTCCAACCACTCAACTCCACTAACATACTCTGATGTGGGCACACACACACACACACAAAGAGACACACTGTAACACACACATTATTTTTGTTGTTGTATTGTATGTATATACTGCAGTTGTATTTGACATTTGTATGACTGTCCTTGTCTACTAGTGTATCAGTGTTTTGTTACTCATGTTTTGTGTTTTTTGTTGACTCCAGGAATAGTTCATGCTTCTCAGGAGAGAAGAATGCCTCCTACAGGCCACAGGGAATAGTTGTTTTAGCATGTGTTGGCATTCCATTTTGAGCGATTAGGGACCTGCTTGAAGCCGGATATTAGCACGTTGGATAAGTACAAACCAGGTTTCTGTACATAGCAGTTCCAAGTTCCAGTCATGTCAGATCAGTGAATACATTATAGACCGGAAGAAGGACGGATAGGCCTATATTGAATTATGCATGAATGTATTAGCAGTTCTACACTCCAGTACGAAAACAAAGAAATGTATGCACCACTGGATAAGACCGTCAGCTAAATTTCTAAAATGTCAAATGTAATAAACACGGCCAATAGGGAGCGCTAGTGACTATGTAATTGAGAAACGCTGTTATTTATCTCGCATACATACTTGGCCCTGAGCGGTGTGTGTGTGCGCGTGCATGCATGTGCGTGTGACGGAGTGTGTACTACATGGTATTGTTGCTCTGCCCTCTGGATATTTGCAAAGACCGTCGTATACCTGTGTTTACCTTAGATCAGGGTTTCCCAACCCCCCCAAATAATCATCAAGCTTTGAACATTTGAATCAGCTGTGTAGTGTTTGCGCAAAAAAACAAAACGTGCACCTCTTGGGCTCCCGAGGACCGATTTTGGGAAACGCTGCCTTAGATCATTGCTGACAATGGTCGCCAGCGGTTACCTCTACTTCAGGACAGGTGGCCAATAAGAATTCACTGTGGGAGGGGCCCTAAGGGGAAAGAGGAAGCAGCGCTGTTGTTTGCGGAGAAGGATGAAGTCACCCTCTGGATACTGATCTGAGGTCAGCTTTGTATTTCCCCCCTAGTGGTTACTGTGAGGCTTTGAGGACTTTAAGCTGAACCTATATCTGTGCGAAAATGCATTCCCTTACCGGAGTTTGTTTTTTGTCACAGGAGGGGTAAAAAACAGTTTCCTGTTCTCAGCTTTGTCCGTATTGTACCAGCCAGCTGCTACACACAGGCACAGCACAGCAGTAACATACAACACAAGGTAAGCGCACTGCTCCTACCGCAGAGCAGAAGCGATAAAAGACGAATTTACAAAGATAATGCTATTATGTTAATAATAGGAGGTGGGTCTGTGTCGTACAGGGGTGTCAAACTCATTCCACGGACTGCCGAGTGCCAGCGGGTTTTTGTTTTTTCCTTCCAGTTAAGACGTAGACAACCAGGTGAGGGGAGTTCCTTACTAATTAGTGACCTTAATCAATCAAGTACAAGGGTGGAGCGGAACCCGCAGACATTCGGCGCTCGGT
The DNA here is from genome assembly GCF_002021735.2 of Oncorhynchus kisutch. Lineage (NCBI taxonomy): Eukaryota > Metazoa > Chordata > Actinopteri > Salmoniformes > Salmonidae > Oncorhynchus > Oncorhynchus kisutch. The sequence continues at coordinate 33,009,213 of NC_034203.2, read as the reverse complement.
GGAGTGAGTTTGACACATGTGGTGTAGTAGATTGAGGCTGAAGTGAAAGTGAAAGTGTTTAGTGCTCTACAGTTGAGCATTGCAGAAACCCCAAAACTGAGGTTGTGCGTTTGGCATGTGTTATTGAGAATACATACATATCTTATCTTGTATCTGTTTGTTTAGCTTTAGAGTACTTACATAAAGTATCCAGGCACCTGTGACTTTGTAGTATACACATATATATTGAACAAAAATATAAATGCAACATGCAACAATTTCATTGATTTTACTGAGTTACAGTTATGAGGAAATCAGTCAATTGACAAATTCATTATGCCCTAATATATGGATTTCACATGACTGGGAATACAGATATGTGTAACAGTATAGCTTCCGTCCCTCTCCTCGCCTCGAACCAGGGATCCTCTGCATACATCAACAACTGACACCCACAAAGCATCGTTACCCATCGTGCCACAAAAGCATCGCCCCTTGCAGAGCAAGGGGAACAACTACTTCAAGGTCTCAGAGCGAGTGACGTCACCGATTGAAACGCTATTATCACACACCACCGCTAACTAGCTAGCCATTACACATCGGTTACATATGCATATGTTGGTCACAGATACCTTAACAAAAAATGGGCCTCACAATGGGCCTCAAGATCTTGTCACTGTATTTTTGTGCATTTAAATTGCCATAGATAAAATGCAACTGTGTTCGTTGTCTGTAACTTATGCCTGCCCATATCATAATCCCAATGCCACCATGGGGCCAATGCCACCTCTGTTCGCAACATTGACATCAACAAACCGCTCTCCCACACGATGCCATACACAAGGTCTGTGGTTATGAGGCCGGTTGGACGTACTGCCATATTCTCTAAAATGAGTTGGAGGCGGCTAATGGTAGAGAAATGAACATTAAATTCTCTGGCAACAGCTCTGGTGGACATTCCTGCAGTCAGCATTCCAATTGTACTCTCCCTCAACTTGACATCTGTGGCATTGTGTTGTGTAACAAAACTGCACATTTTAAAGTGGCCTTTTATTGTCCCCAGCACAAGGTGCACCTGTGTAATGATCATGCTGTTTAATTAGCTTCTTGATATGCCACACCTGTCCGGTGTATGGATTATCTTGCTAAACATGGATGTAAACAAATTTGTGCACAACATTTAAGAGAAATAAGGTTTTTGTACATATGGAACATTTCTGGGAACATTTACTTTCAGCTCATGAAACATGGAACCAACACTTTAAATGTTGCGTTTACATTTTTGTTCAGTGTATATGCGAGCGAGCAAACACACTCACACAGGGCCACACATACATACACACAAGTCATACACAGAAAGGGGGGTGAGATTTTAAGCTCACAAAAACACACAGCTGTGTTATTCAGAAACGCCTCATAATTCCTCCATGTTAGATTGGCCAGGCCCAGTCACCCCGGGCAACAGGGGAAGCTTATCAGCTCCTCACCCTATTCCCCTACCAGCCTGGCCTAATTCACAATGCTCTTTGTACACACACACACACACACACACACACACACACACAAAGGACAGCGAGTGTGTTATGGAGCTTATCACTGTCCCTAAGGGTCTGGCAGCAACTTCACAGGATCAGATCACATGACTGAAGCCACAGACACCAACACATGTGATGGATGAACCTTCTAGATGGACTGTGTCATGTCCCAAATATTCTTAAAAACCTCGTCACCATTGTCCATGGAAACAAGGAGTCATTTAACAATATTGGGAAATATACAGGACACAGAGAACATGAGGAAGCATTAGCGATAACCCAACATTCAAAACAACCACAATACAAGATGGCAGACTGGCAGACGTACAATGGAACATTTCTCTCCGTGGTGACAGCTGTTCCAGCGCTGTTTGGCTCCCTCCCGCTCTCTCAGGAGGAAGTGGAGCCCACAGAATGGGTTGTGCTTCCTGTGCGATAACAGCCTCAGTCGCATCTTGCTCTCTCAGCCGTCACATGCGCACGCGCGCGCGCACACACACACACACAGACACTATGGAAGAAACAACACAAAGAGCAACATATCTACTGAACAGGCAAAACAGAAAATACTGGCATTCAAAATGCATCGGCATGAATATAGCATGCATGATGTCTGACCTGTGAGCAGCTCTCGGGCTGTCTCATGGGAAGTCTCTCTCTAAGGGGTTTAAGGATAGAGTGGGAGGAGCTCAGGTAAACAGAGGCATGTAGCACAACAACTGTCGTCATGGTGCATGTTACCTGTACGTGGTTCTTTACCTACTGTGTGTGAGAAAGAGAGGTCATGGTAGGCCAGAAACAGCTAAACAGGATTTTCTGGTGCTAACAACAGTCAGTAACTGCCTGAAGAGTGGAGGACAGGTGAGTAAAAGAGTGGAGAGAAAATGTGAGTGACTGAGTGAACAAATAGAGAGGTGGAGGAGAGAGGGGAAAACCTACAAAGTAAAGGAGCGTGTGTGTATGTCATCCTATCTAACGTTTAATGTTTTTATTTAACCTTTATTTAACCAGGTAGGCCAGTTGAGAACAAGTTCTCATTTACATCTGCGACCTGGCCAAGATAAAGCAAAGCAGTGCGACACAAACAACAACACAGAGTTACACATGGAATAAACAAACGTACAGTCAACAACACAATAGAAAAGTCTATATACAGTCTATATAACGTGACAACAAGGACAAGACCTTAAACACAGAGAGGACAGGGCTGGGTTGCTGTTGGGGGTTGATTGTTTCAGTCACGTGATGATGGTGTTGGGTCAATCGACGTAAAGAGTGCGGTTTGTGTCCCTTTGATATTTTAGAAGTTGTGCACCAATATTGCATTTTAAAAGCTTATTCAATGAAGTGCCCATTGAAATAAACCACATGGAAAATTCAAAACATGTTTTTTGATATGAATAAAGACTTGTTAAAGTGTCCCTCTGTGACTTCTAGGAAGATTTAAATCCATTTAAACCCCAAAATGTGTCCTCATTTTCACCACCATTGTAAATCCCTAGTTATTTTGTTACTTTGACAGTGTCAAGAAATGTTTTTATTTCGTGTGATCTATTTACGTCTGTTCCTCATTTTAATGTCAACCCTGCTATGGTGACTCATTTTTTTTTTAATCTAAAGAAACATTGAACATTAATTGTCAAATCATAGTGGGAAAGCAGGTTTTGTGGTGGAAAAGTGAGCAAGTCGATCACACTGTAACAAGCCAACCGTGTAGTTTTTTTGTGATAAAAAATAAATAAAATAAAGCTTGCATTCAATTTCCCCACCCTGTTGCACACAACAAGCTTCCATTTCCTCTGTCACAGGGCGATTTATGGCTGATTTAAAGAGCCACTGAACACACCGATTGACACGTGTTTTTCTGTTGATCATTAGAAAAACAAGATTTCAGTCTTGGAAGTATGTTTCTTGACCGATTGCGCGTGTGGTTAATGATGTTTGTCCCACATGAGACACTAGACATGGAAGCTTATTTCACATCCTCAAAACTCCCAGAATGAATCTAAAATAACTCAAGACATCTATCATTTTAATGTTTTAGTTGCTCAATGTGGTGTAGTATTTAACAAGTTAGAAAATGCATGACGTCTTATGTAAAGAAAGAGAGAGCTGTTGGGGAGGTCTGTCTCAATAGCTATATTTCCACAACCTTGTCCAGTGATAATGATTTTTTTTGTCGATATTTAGAAAGTTTGCATAGAAAATACATGCAACAATTATCTGCTAGGGTAAGTTTCCATTGATCTATCCTGTGTCTATGAAAACAGCTGGACATAATGATGTCACGCCTTAAAAAAACCTACAGTGTAGAATAAAAATGTAGTGGTTGAAGTGTTTCCATTTAGGTAAATTGTGCATTAATAAATTGGCGACGGCATAAAACTATGCCCCCCCACCTATCTGTTTTTTTGTCTCATGGATAAAATGCAATAATTTACTAATATTTTCCATATTCTAATAATTATCATGTACCAACAAATCGCCACGGTCCATGCCTTGCTGAAACTTGCATTCCTGTAGATCTGAAATAATTGGATGGTGAAACTTCCAAGCCAACCAGATAAGCAAGGCCAAGCATTTCAGGCATTCTTGCACATCAGGACAATCCCTGTTCTGCAAAGAAACATACAGTTTTTATTTGGCAAGCAGTAGGCATTTAGCATTAAATGTGGAGTGGAGCTTATTGTTACGTGATTAGCCTACATCGCATGCCCGGCATATTTTCAAAAGTATTCGGCAATCATAATTTATTTAAAATATAGTTTCCACCATCATTTGTTGCAATAAACAAAGTTAGACAAAATAAAAATCAACCCCTGTTGAACGATACATTTTTTGTAGATCTTTAACCTCTTACCTCTTAAGATGGGAAAAGTTGAACATGTGCTCTTTTATGATGGACAGAATGTTAAAATTAGGTCAAATCAAAGTTTTTGTTTTCTTCACCAAATTAATTACACTACCCAAAAGTACTCAATTGGTAGAACTACAGTACCCTGTTATAATGATGTAGGAGTGATGGGCGAAGATGTAGGTTTTTCTTGTTTCTTATTGATGCCTGTTTAGTAACGCAACAAATCCCTTATGAGTGTTTGTCTAGAAAATGTACATTACGGTCTGTGTCGGGGTGTGAAGAAATCCTAATAAGATTAAACAGCCGTCAAAAACACAGGCAATCATTACCTAGCACTTTTTGTGATTCCTTCTCTCTGTAGTAATGTAACCCTGTGTCTGTCTGTTCGCTCTGTGCTTATCTCTCATATGAACTATTCCAAACACATTCCAGACGTGCCTGCCCTGACCAGAGGGAAAGCACCATATCTCCGAATGAGGAGTTTCCCCTCCCTTCAAACTGACACACACACACGTCAGGGTGACCTGGCACAGTGTATGGATGATACACACCCTAATGCAGAAGTCCATTGTTCGACCTGAGCATTAGGTTCTCTGAGCAGGCGCAGTTGCTCTTTTTTGCCTCCTCCCACCCCTCCCCCATACACACACACAAATACACTCATGACGCAGTCCGGAAGCTTCTTTCCTGTTGCTGGTTTGGTCTCTTTAGAAAGGGAGATAAGAAAGCAGTGCGTGTGAGAGCTGAGAGAAAGAGAGCAGAAGGTCTGTGTGGCATAATAGTGTGATAAGAGGGATATGAATATAAACAGTTGCTTGTTATAAGAGGCCTTGGCTCAGTTTGACAGAGGACAGTGTTTTTGCCCCTCACTAACAGACTGAACCCACAGACTGTTGTTCTGCCAGCGGAGTTTATAGAGCCCTGATCATGTGATTCTGTTCACTGTCTGCACTTTGATCAGTAAGAGTGTGGCTTATGTAGTCTACAAGTAGAGTTATCATGGCTTGAAGAGACTTCTCTAATGTAATCTCTTTCTCTTCTCCCTCCTCCCACCACCAGTCTCTCTGTTCCCTTTTCTCAGGTTGAGACCACAGGACCGTTGGCGGCCTCCACTTCTTCATCGAGGGTAGAAACTTAGAAAGAGAGAAGGAAACAAGTAATTGATTCTCCCTGCAACTTCTCTGTCTCTTTTCCTGTTCAACATCTCATCTATGGAACATCTACTGAGGACTCCTGCAGGATTTTACCTCAACAATTGAACCAACTAGCCAAGCCAACACTCACTCTTCTGAGAGGTCAAGCCACTGTGCTGGAGTGAGGAACGAGTTACTAGCCAGCTATTTATCTGAAGTTACTTTCATTTAGACAGTTTAGTCACTGTGCTGTTCAGGCATGCAGTTAAGAGTGACTCATCCTCAGCAGGACCTGTGAGAAACAGACAGGGGGAAGCTTTTGATACGACTCTCTGCTCAGGAACTTCTGGAACACAGAACCTGTGATTTGACACCTGTAACTTCGATTTGGTGCTCTGGAACTTAAAACGTGTTGTGTGAAACTGTTGGACATCTGATGTGGAATGCTGGGATGATGACATCGTAGACCTGTGATTGGAGTATTCTGGGATGTCTTCCATGCTGCAGCAGACGGAACTCATCTTTGAGTTTGCCAGCGACCACGTGAACAATGGACTACAGGTGGGAACGACTGTGTGTGTGTGTGTGTGTGTTTGCACACCAACAGATAAAACATCAAGCCTCTTTTAAAATCACACGTCAGTGTAGAACCACTTGGGAAATGAAATATCAAAGTGCAGACAAGCTGTATTGAATCAGAGATAGAATCTACATGTAGAGTAGCCAAGGATAACATGAGGATAACGTCAGCCATAGTTATTGAAAGATCAGCACCAATTTACATTGGGAACATACTGACCTATTTCAAATGGGAACAGTGAAAGTAGTCCTCTCACTCACACAACTCTTAAGTTAAAACCCTAAAGTCTAGCCTCACTGTATGTCAGTGTACAACCTCTGCCAAGATTTCAGAACCTCATGGCACAGATGTTAGTACCCTTCCAATTTAACTGCAGCGTTGCTGGTTCAAGCCTTACCTTGGCTGTTGTCTTACAATATCAAACATTAGATATTGGAAATTATTAAATAAAGCATTGGCTCAAATGTAAAATAACTAAATTGAAGTGAGTGACAGATCATTTGTCCCTGTGTTGCAGCTGGATGAGCACTTGGCCTATCCTGCAGTGATAGTGGAGCAGATCCCACAATCCCACCTGCTCTCCTACACAGGCCTGGCCTGTGAGCAGACACACACAGAAGACCACCTGCTAACAACAGGTAACAACAAACACGCACGGTCTAATGAAGGCAATCTGGGGTTGAGCAGCTTGGCCTTCTTGGCATTGTCAACAGCACCTGTAGACAGAAACAGACACATTGACGTAGTAGATTAGGAGGGTTATGTTTGGGTAAGATGTTAGGGTAAGGGGTCTGACTAACAGGTAGGGGTTTTCTGTATAGCTGGGGGTTTTAGGCTCAGAGGCTTCATTCAGCTCCTGAGAGAAAATGTCAGTGTATAACAGGAGGGTGATATGCACATCCTAAACTGTGCTGGGCAAAACAATTCATGATACAGACTTTGTGCAGTCAGTCAGTACATTCAGGTGGTTAGCCGGTTAGTTTGCTATGGTAGAAAGGTTAGCTAGCACACTAACTACTTCGACTAAGATGCTATCTGCTGTGTTTATAGCACATATCCTTACTGGAGTATAACAACTGAGCAGTTTCAGTCTAAAATACTGTAGTTTAGTACTGTGGCTAACTTATCTTCTATATAATGAGGCATTTAGAAAGAATACCCTAGCTGGGTCATTCCTGTAATGCAGTGTCTTTTCTGTTCACAGGAAATATCTCTTCTGTGACCCTGATATCACTTTCCACCCTGTTAGTTTGTTGCAATTCTCCATTTCAGAAAACAACCCCTTTGCTACAACACCCCACACTTTCTCAATGTGGTGTCATCTGTACTTAACTTTACTATTTATATTTTTGACAACTTTTACTTTTTACTCCACTACATTCCTAATGAAAATATGTACTTTTTACACCCATACATTTTCCCTGACACCAAAAAGTACTGGTTCCAGTTAGAATGCTCAGGCAGGACAGAATTATTGTCCAATTCATTCACCTATCAATATAACACATAGTCATTCCAACTACCTCTGATCCGGCGGACTCACTAAACACAAAACTGCGTTTCTAAATGATGCCTGAGTGTTGGCGTGTGCCTTTCTGGTTTGCTTAAAATAAGGAATTTTACTTTTACTCAAGTATGACAATTAAGTACTTTTTTCACCACTCTACTTAAGTACATTTTTAAAACCAGATACTTTTCAACTTTACTCAGTAGTATTTTACTAGGTAACTTTTACTTTTAGTTGCACCATTTGGCTGTCTTTACTTTTACTCAAGTATAACAATTGAGTACTTTTTCCACCACTGTCCATCTTTCCATGTTTCATGTTGTTAGTCTTTATGTCCCATTCATGTCCACCCTGTTAGGCTAAACTATAGAGAAAATTAACCACTTTTCAAAATGTTCAAATATGTTTCATAGAGAAGTTAAAGTCCTGTTCAAGTGTTCACCATTATGCTAGCTCAATCTTGCTCACTCACAGAGCTATGGCTAATTTAGGCTCCAAATTTCCACGCTGTTATGATTATACACCTAACAGTTTGAAAATGCACACAATGTGCCTGAAAGTCAAATGTCCTTTTTCTGATAGAATACATTTTTTCTTTTATATTTCAACTTTCCCCCAAAAAAGTTATGAGGTCCAAAAGGCACGTCAAGGTAGGAATGACCCAGATATCTCTACTCATTTTGGTGAGGGGGCTGTAAACAAAGATCATAAAGCTGGCTGAGCACATGCGTACTGTGGCCTTCACACTTGAACCAATCAGAGAAGTTGGCAAATCCAGGAAGTGAAACAAAATACACATCCTGTGGCTACTGCAGCTTTGACAAAGTTGCTTATCATGTTGCTAGCTCTCTGGAGTAAACAGTTTGTGAAACTAATGATTTAGTAGTGAGGCTGTTAATGCAAGTAAATGTGTAGCCAATAGGTTTTGTAGCTTCACTTGTCTACTTTCTAGCATGTTAGCTAACTTTAGTTCAATCGTTCAGCCATGGCCTGTTACAACATTATTATGGCCATCTCAGTTTAAGCTTGATTTTGCTAGCCAGCGAATATACAGTTAGACTTTTGTTGTGATAGAAAGCAGTGGAGGCTGCTAAGGGGAGGAAGGCTCATAATGGCTCAAACTGCGCAAATGGAATGGCATCATACACATAGAAACCATCCGTGTGTTTGGTGTATTTGATACCATTCCGCTCCAGCTATGCTAGCTAACAGTGTAGAAGCTAGATAGCCCTCTTGTTTACTCCCATTGTCCCATCACTAGGGATAGGCCCACAGACAGAGCCATGATGTCATGCTGACACATTACCCCGCCTCTCTCTCTACATATCTTCCCTTTATCCCAATCTCTCTCCTATCTCTCCGTCTCCAGTGGAGGACAGTGAGAGTGGAGATGAGGAAACCATGGAAACACTGGTGGCAGCTGAGACTCTCCTCAACATGGACTCCCCTGACTCCCTCTCTCTGGACCAACAGCACTACAGTGAGACACACACACACGCGCACACACACACACACACACACACACACACACACACACACACACACACACACACACACACACACACACACACACACACACACACACACACACACACACACACACAGCTAGTTTAAGTTAGTAGCTCAGGGAGTAACTTGTCTTGACTCTAACTCAGTCTTTGCGTAAACAAATCTAACTGGGTTTGGAGCTTGTCTACCATCACAATGGCCAGGTTCGGTTGCCAAACATTGTTGAACGTTGCAGATCAGAGCTGATATGATCCCTTATTATACATGTCAGAGGGGCATGTTATTCTACATAGCCTATTTCTATCGGGAATGTTCCAAAACATTGCATCCTGCTGAACGCACCTCAGGTTTCTTTGTATCACTCCCTAGTGCAAACAAGCATCTATATTTCTGCTCTGCTTGGAGCAGATGTATTCATCCTGTTCTCATATATAATCAAATTGTCTCCTTGTAGACTCATTTATTACACTGTAACCCCTAACAGTGTGTTTGTCTCCTCCCCTCTAGCCCAGCTGTACGTCCCTGCCCTGGGTGATGTCATCACGTCACCCGTTACCCACCAGTTGACGGTGTCAGCGGAAGGCCTTGTGGGAGCTCTGGGCCAGCCCCAGTGGGTCACACTGCAGAGGGAGACTGTTGCTGAGCAACCAAAGAAGAAGAGAGGTTAGATTTTCATTATCTGGCCATGCTTTCAAACTATAAATTGTAATCATAACCACAACAACCTTAGCTCGTATGCCTGCTCATCATTTTTGATAATACAACTACTTTTTCTTTCTCACCTGGCAATTTATGGACTACTGTCATTTTGACAATGTCAAAATGTCATTGTGACATAACAACTACTCTGTTATGCATTTTAGCTAAGAAATCCAAAAGGCCTGAATCCCCCACACCGGACATCACATTCAAGAGGGGCAAATACAGCAAAGGTACACACCAATGGCTGTATATGATCAATCACGTGACACCATTCATTTCTATGTGAAGACACAATAGTGCATTTGAAGCCAAGGAAGTCGGTTAAGATGGTGTCTTATGGCTACATAACGGTTATTGCTATTTGGTATCCTTGGGACGTCCCTACCACATTGAAGTTGACATTTTAAAATGGTAAGGTTTATGGTTAGGTAGGGGTAGGGGTTAGGGTTTAGGATAGGGAGGCCCCAAGGACCCCGGATAGCACTAACTGATGCATAACATACGCTCTTATTGAGTATCTCAAGTTGAAGACTAACTGGGGTACTGCAGGATTTCATTAGCAACTAAATTACCCTTATACTTTATGTGATTTTAAAATAATCTGGTCTTGTAGAAGCAATTATTTGTTCCAAGATTGTCTTAAAAATATATTTACACAAAGAATGACCATGTAGATACCTATTTTCCCATTCACTATAATGGGGATCATGTTTTCTGCAAACAATGCATGCAGTAACACGGTCGGCCTTGAACTTTGTGGCTTCAATGAGAAGAGGCGGTCGTTTTTAAAATGTATCTAGGCAAGTCAGTTAAGAACAAATTCTTAATTACAATGACGGCCTAGGAACAGTGTTCAAGGGCAGAATGACATATATATATATTTTTTTACCTTGTCAGCTCGGGGATTCGATCTAGCAACCTTTCGATTACTGGCCCAACGCACTAACCACTAGGCTACCTGCCCTTCTCCTCTGGTACATACACACAAACAGACACACACTCCATCTCACCTCTCCCTCACCTGTTTCAGGTAACACTATGTTCTTGTGGCAGTTCCTGATTGAGCTTCTCCAGGACAGACAGGCCTGCCCACGTTACATCAAATGGACCAATCGGCATGCAGGGATCTTTAAGCTGGTCAACTCCAAGGCTGTGGCCAGACTCTGGGGCAAACACAAGAACAAACCAGACATGAACTATGAGACCATGGGCCGAGCACTCCGGTACGCTGTAGTTACATTAATTACATTACAATAATAATAAGTTACAGTCTGTGTCCCTGCAGGTGTGTGTGTATCAAAGCTGTCCTCTCTCTGTCCCTGACAGGTACTACTACCAGCGTGGGATTCTGAACAAGGTGGAGGGTCAGAGGCTGGTCTACCAGTTTGCCTCTCTGCCCAAAGACATGGTCTTCATCAGCGACGATGAAGACCAGGAGGACCAAGACAATCATGAGGAAGAAGAGGACGATGGCGATGATGGCGTCCCAGATGACCCAGAGGACAGTCTGCCCTACAGCGACCAATCCCTGGACGATTTAGGGTCCTACGAGCATTCTTTCCTTCCCCCTCCCCAGGCTACCAGAGGCTACCATAGGCCCAGACAGACCAGCACAGGTCCAGCTGCAGCCCAGCGGCACCGACCTGGCCCAAAACCCAAGACCCAACCCCCAGCCTCGTCCTTAGCCCATCGCAGGACAGTCCTCCGGCCACCAGGGGGCAGTCTGATCCAGCAGCAGCATCTGCCTATAGTCTCAGCTGAGATGCTGCGGACCCTGCAGAACGTGCAGTCTTTGCAGCCTGGTCAGCATGGGTCAGTCTTCAGAACTGCTCAGCTGCTGGGGAGTCTGTGTGAGAGACAGGCTGCTAGTGCAGAACAGACCACCAGTCAGATAGTGACTCTGCAGTTACAGCCCTTGACCTGCCCTGTCAAGCAGGAGGAGCTAGAGGTTAGGACTGAGGAGGACCCAGACTCAGGACTGATTGTGGAGTAGGATGCCCCGAGACATCTGATCAGTATCAGCCACTGTCCTTGCCCCATAGCCAAGATGACTGCAGAAGACAATGATTTTCAAAGGGAGACTTTAGAGAAAGATGTTGGACAGTTGTGATGTAAATTTGATTTATTTTACAGATGTGACAGACCTGCATGGTCTTTCTCTCACTCTTACATTCCCTTATGCACCAGAGCCATTCTTACAGAGAGTTAACCAAACTGTTTTCCATGTTGGCACCAAACACTCCATGTCGATAACATTCCTAATCGGCATTCTAACAAGAATGTAATTGTCTTAGAACTCTTGATACCAACATGACAGACATTCTAATTGCCGACCAAAGACATGCACTGGATTCTACAGCCTCGCTGCAGAGCATCCTGCTCTGCTCTATCTGTGTTCGCAATTCAGCTCCACTGAATGCATGGGAGCTCGTGCACTGTTCTTGTTCTATTAACATGTACCATTTCTTTGTCACCACTCTCTCACCTACCAAAGTGCCTCAAATAATAATTTTCCAGCTTTCACCAAAGACAGTCTTAAATCTGTAGCACGCTAGCTACCACATGAGGTAAACGTGTCCTAGTCGATATGTTTAGGGAGTACATTCCATAGAGATGGCACATCGCACGGTTTGTGGTTCTAGTGTTTGTCAGCAGATCATTCAACGTGCTGTGTTGTAGGGACCACTCGCTGTAGACATCTGACTGCCTACATTTTCCACAGGATTCTACATGTAAAATCGGAAATTATGTTCAGAGATGCTAAGTACTCTCGGCCAGCAAACCCTAGTGGTGTGTCTGAGCCCTTAACTTTACAGGCTTTTGGTTACATTCATACTTAAGTAGAGAATACAAATAAATACAAATCAAAAGGGATTTTCTGTTTCATTTTTGCAGCAGTACTGTTGGCTTTACTGCATCTTAATCTCAATGTTGACAGGGTGGCTGATGACTATCAATGATGATAACGCTCACACTTTTGCTTTTAAGAGAGTAAACGTACTTCTGCCAGAGTTGGTAGTTGCCCAATGACCCTGATCTAAGGTTTTCCCTGGTCATCATTTGGGGACGGTAAGCTGATCCTAGATCTGCCCCTATGGGAAACTCCTACCTGGAGCCCTTCTGCCAGCAATCTTGTTAGCATTCCTGATATGCTGTAATAGTTATACATGTGCTTTCCTGGACCATATATGCCTTGATATATATGCGTTTGTGAACATGTGACTTAATACTTTTTCTGTCAGTTGTTTCTCAGGTGCATCTGTGTTTATTTGCTGCACAAACACAGTATATACCATCCCAATTCCCAAATGTACTCATCTATGCAAAGAAGTATGGTGATGTTGCTCCTCAGGTCTAGACTCTGATCTATGGTTAGTTTTGCTGATCCTACAAAGATGGCTTATATATATATATCCTAATAAAAAGCAAATTTTCCCAGGCAATCTTTTCCTTTAATAATATTGCCTTATGCTTCTTTGCTTTTGCTGGAAGTCTCTGATATATTTGTTACTGCTATTGTGTGAGGAACTAATTGTGAAAATATATACAGAAGGAGTTGATAAAATAGGAATTATTAAACTTGTTTTCAAGAAATAAAAGTTTGAATGAATCCTGACTGTTTTTTTTTTTTTTTTCAAACCGTGTGAAAATGTTTCTTGCCCGCACCTACTCGTCCACGCGGTTAGGGTTCGGTAGTGAGAAGTGCCTACCTAGCCTATTCAGCTGACGGTTGACAGGGCCCGCACCGTACACACGCCTCTACTGTTTTCTGACTCCTACCGAGGACTTTCCAGCTAGCTAGCCACGACTATCTCCCTCTGACAACACTTCTAGCGCCATGACATCCGAACGGCAAATATGACATTTTCGAGTATTTTATTTTAAATGTGTCGTTGTTCAAGAGGCTAACGTTAGTTCTGTTTTGTCGTTTTAGCAGTTTCCCCGATGGAGTCAGACGAGGACCCACAGAACGCTCGAGGTAAAAAACGGTTAACGTGTAAACTCGTACATCGCCTTGGTCCGTACAATTGCCCTTATTTTAGCGCCCCAAAAACGTAATACTCCCAGATCAACTGTAATGTCAATACCATTGTAAAGCACAATTTCTCTCCTTTCCAACAGAATCAATTACATGACCTAAACGCTGCCCGTTCCTGCATAATTCAAGCAGGCAAATGAGCCCCGTCTTTATAAAAATGGCGGGTGGGGAAGCTAAACTAATGCGTGATAGTGAGAAGGAGAGATGTCTTGTGGGAAAATAGCTTTTTTTCAATCGATCTGTCCAATTTATCACCTTATCACCTCTAATGTAAATAAAACACTATAAAGAGTTTATATAATGTGTCATTACATACCTATTTGAAGGTTTGTGTCGAATTTTAATCTGTTTTTTAGGGCGGCGCTAAAGTGATCTTAGAAGTAAACAGCGGCTTTGAGAATGATGACACAAAAAATGACTAGGTATCCCCCGTCACTGTCCAGTTCTTGTTTTTAAAGGATGATAGAAGTGCTACACCGGGTGGAGAGAGATTGTAAGACGGAAATAGTTGCTTTATGCGTGCTGTATGTTACGACATGACACGTCAAGATGTAACGGAGGGTCAGTTTTTTTTCAACTTTTCTCCAATACTATAGAGTACTATGTTGATCAACGCTTGAATAGAAACGTAGTTCACACCCCCGATTTTGATGTCAACACAGTCGCTACAGTCCCATTAGTTTTCTTTGTAGCCTCGTTTGAATGTTGCGGTTGCGCACATTTGTACGGATTGGGGTGAGTTTACGGGGAGTTTACGTTAGCTGGATAGCCAACTATCTGTCAAACTAGAATGAGCTAGTTTAACTGAAAGTAAAATGCATTATTCTTGATAACTAAATAGTCTGGGGATTTTAAATGTTTTAAATAACCTCAACCCCATATTGTTAATTATCCTCTTGCTCTTTTGCACCCCAGTATCTCTACTTGCACATCATCATCTGCACATCTATCACTCCAGTGTTAATGCTAAATTGTAATTATTTCGCCTCTATGGCCTATTTATTGCTTTACCTCTCTACTCTTCTACATTTGCACACACTGTACATGGATTTTTCTATTGTGATACTGACTGTACGTTTGTTTATATGTAACTCTGTTGTTTTTGTCGCACTGCTTTGCTTTATCTTGGCCAGGTCGCAGTTGTAAATGAGAACTTGTTCTCAACTGGCCTACCTGGTTAAATAAAGGTGAAAAGTGTATAGCTAGGCAACTTATTAGTGACTCTAGCTAATGTTGTGCTAACGTTACATTTAGAAACTAAGTTAACTACAGTTAGCTAACCAAACTACCAAATTATTTTTGTCTGAAAATAGTTGCTCAACTCCCCACTTTTTTACAGCAGTTAGCTAACAGCTTGGACAAGAAACCAAGAAATCTAACCAGCATAGCTAGCTAAGTGGCTAACCACCTGTCGTCACACTTTATTATAGCTAGCTAGCTAATGTAAGTGTAGATTTGGTGCAGAAAGCCAGGTTAAGTTGTTGGGAACATGAAAATGTATCCAAACAACAGTCAACCTTCGCTAGTGCTCATAAACATATGTATCTTGGGAATTTAATTCAATTGACCCCAAACTTGCCTATTTGATGACACTGAAATTGTCCCACAGGAACTGAATGAAGCCTTGGAAGGACACTCTGACAATGCAGAATGGTTCTGCCAACGAGCCTACGCCCAACTTCAACTGAAAAACTACAGCTGTAAGTCTCTTATCCTAACCCCCAACATCTTACCCAAACTTAAAGTACTGCTATCAGTCAGACCCTAACCCCAATCCTCCTTGCATCTTCTTAAAGTATTGTTGATTACGGGCTTGTAAATAAGCATTTCACTGTTTTATTTATGTGACAAATAAAATTTGATTTGGTCGACAAACTACTGCTCTAGCTTTTGATAAAATCCAACCTTTCTTTACTGATTTTCTGAAATTTGAATAATTTAATTAAAGTGATTGTCTTATGTTAGTTCTATATTTTTGTCTTTGCTTCAGAAACTTAAGCTATGTTTCTCGTGTGTGTGTCTGCCTGTCTCTACAGGAGCTGTCAACAATGCCAAGAAATCCCAGCAGCTCAACCCCAGCCTTCTTCTTGCCTTCATGAGAATGGGGTAAGACTTACCTACTGTGTATGTGATGATGAAGGCATTCCATTGCCTTCATGAGAACAGGGTATGTGTGCAATTTGGCCCTAGCCCATGATAGCTGAGTTGACATGCATTTACTTTTGCAGCTTGTGTATTTTCTGGCAGGAATGTCTGTCTGACTTTATTTCTGTGACTGTGGGGGGGGTTAAGTGCCTTGTACAACATCAGGAGATGGTACATGGGATCAGAGAGTAACCTCCCAGTGTCAATGCCACGTTCTGCTTACTTTTTTTATACGTACATAGAGACGCCACCAATTGTTGGTCATGGACATTTTGTTAAGTCATGGAGTAGGCATGATATTCCATCTGTTAAAATGTGCATGAACCCTGCCACTCCACATCCCCCTTAAATCATTCTATATGTCAAACTTAAATTGGTGTCAGTTTTTACCTGAGTTTCTATCTGTTACTGATAACAAGCCTGCCCCTGTCTCCCTCCCTTCAGAATGGCAGAGTAGCACCTGAACCACTTTGAGGTGTCACATGCTGCCTTCACGAAGGGACACAGCCTGGATGGTGAGGCCTGCTGAGGGGACAAGTGGAGGGCACAGGGGCCTGGTTCCATTTCAGCACCTACACCCTTCCACTAACACCTTCCCCTAATCCCTAAATCTCAAATCGCCCCTTACCCCTATCCTTAGACACGTCATGTACAGTACCAGTCAAACGTTTGGACACACCTATTCATTCAAGGGTTTTTCTTTACTTTTACTATTTTCTATATTGTAGAATAATAGTGAATACATCAAAACTACGAAATAACACACATGGAATTTTGTAGTAACCAAAAAAGTGTTCAACAAATCAACATTTATTTTATATTTGAGATTCTTCAATGTAGCCACCCTTTGTCTTGATGATAGCTTTTCACACTCTTGGCATTCTATCAACCAGCTTCATGAGGTGGTCACATGGAATGCATTCCAATTAACAAGTGTGCCTTGTTAATTTGTGGAATTTCATTCTTAATGCGTTTGAGTCAATCAGTTGTGTCAAGGTAGGGGTGGTACACAGAAGATAGCCCTATAAAAGTCCAAGTCCATATTATGGCAAGAACAGTTCAAATAAGCAAAGAGAAATGACAGTCCATCATTACTTTAAGACATGAAGGTCGGTCAATAAGGAAAATTTCAAGAACTTTGAAAGTTTCTTCAAGTGCAGTTGCCTAAAAACATCAAGCGCTATGAAATTGGCTCTCATGAGGACCGCCACAGGAAAGGAAGACCCAGAGTTACCTCTGCTGCAGAGGATAAGTTCATTAGAGTTACCAGTTTTTGCAGCCCAAATAAATGCTTCACAGAGTTCAAGTAACAGACACATCTCAACATCAACTGTTCAGAGGAGACAGTGTGAATCAGGCCTTCATGGTCCAATTGCTGCAAAGAAACGACTACTGAAGGACACCAGTAAGAAGAGACTTGCTTGGTCCAAGAAACACTAGCAATGGACATTAGACCGGTGGAAATCTGTCTAATGAAATGAGTCCAAATTTGACATTTCTGGTCCCAACCGCCGTGTCTTCGTGAGACGCAGAGTAGGTGAACGGATGATCTCTGCAGGTGTGGTTCCCACTGTGAAGCATGGAGGAGGAGGTGTGGGGGTGTTTTGCTGGTGACTCTGATTTATTTAGAATTCAAGCCACACTTAACCAGCAATTTTAACCCAGAATTCTGCAGTGATATGCCATCCCATCTGTTTTGCGATTAGTGGGAGTATCATTTAGTTTTTTTAACAGGACAATGAACCATAACACACCTCCAAGCTGTGTAAGGGTTATTTGACCAAGAAGGAGAGTGATGGAGTGCTGCATCAGATGACCTGGCCTCTGCAATCACCCGACCTCAACCCAATTGAGATGGTTTGGGATGAGTTGGACTGCAGAGTGAAGGAAAAGCAGCCAACAAGTGTTCAACATATGTGGGAACTTCTTCAAGACTGTTGCAAAAGCATTCCTAATGAAGCTGGTTGAGAGAATGCCAAGAGTGCAAAGATGTCAAGACAAAGGGTGGCTACTTTGAAGAATCTGAAATATAAAATATATTTTTTTTTGTTTTCTTTAACACTTTTTTTGCTTACTACATGATTCCATATGTGTTATTTCATAGTTTTTTTTTGTCTTCACTATTATTCTACAATGTAGAAAATAGTTTTTAAAAATCAAACACTTGAATGAGTAGGTGTGTCCAAACTTTTGACTGGTACTGTAGATCTAAAACCGTAAGATATTGTTGGTGTTAGAAATGTATAGTAACTCGGTATGTAACGATTCACCGATACGCATCGGCCCCCGGTTCTAATGTTTAAGATTTAAGTGCATCGGTTTGAACCAATCCAAATGAAGTATGCATCGCTCAGAAAACCCATTCAAATATTACACATTTCCGTTTCACTGTGTCTTTTATTCGGAAAATACCTTTTAACTGTTGTGACTGAACGGATGCTTCCTCCTTTAGTTTAGTAGCCTATCCAACTTTTATACATGTAACTGCGTATGACTGTCAGATAACAACTGTGGGAAAAGAGCTGCTCAATGGGAGGTAGGCCTATCCCTGTTCTAATAGGATATTCATACATCTGGCACCTTCAGCATTCAGATGCTTGTGAAATGACTTTTGACAATGTCAAGTCATAGGTTGTCACTCAGCTAATGAAGCCTATGTATTTTGCTGGGTCCTTGTTAACAAATGTAGACAATTGTTTTTTACTGGAGTTGTATAGCCTACCAGAGAGGAAAGCAACTCGCATCCAATTGCTGATTGGGGTTTTCAATCGTTCAGATTGTATTTAGAGTCACCATAAGAAATAGTTTTGCTACTTTTACTTTTAACAGTCAGTGTATTTGGTCATTTTTACATGAACAGGGTAATTTTATAAAAGACCAATAATTTCTCGTTAGGGAGCGCTCCTGTAAAATAACAGTCTAAACCATTCACTTTCAAGACAGGTCAAATCCATAGCTGCTTTATGTTAATTGGCTAAATGCCAAGCTATTGACGTAGTAGTCGTTTTTTCAGTCTGCAAAAATGACAAGTTAATCAGTGGGTGATGGTGGTTTCAGATTTTTAAAAGTTGGGGGACAAAAAGCATACATTTCCCATCCCTAATCTGATAGTTGGGTGGTAGATGCTCAGTCTGCCCAATTGCTCAGCTCTGGTGGCTACACACACCATTGACACACACACTAAAAAGTGTTGTTCCTGTATTGTATCGGAGACCATGCATATCGAATCATTCATGAAAGGAGAGCTGCACATCCCTAATAGTAACAGCTCTTGGTCTCTGATAGGAATATCAACTGTATTGGATGCACCTTCCATTCTGATCAAATGTACAGAAGTGTAAGTGGCTGTGTGTAGATTCTGCCTGCAGTAGTTATGTTCCAACTGGGTGAGAGAGTCTGAACACTGTGTTCTCCTTTCTGCTCCACAGGTTCAGATGACACTTTCCGAACGTGGCTCAAACGCTGTGAGGAGATGATGGTGAGTAAGTAGGATCTGTTCTCTTAGCTCAACCACCATCTAAAGCCTAGCCACAGGCCCATCTCCCACCTCTATCTGAATTCTATCACTGTACTAACTAAACTCATCATTAGAGAAGCTGTGTGTGTCTGTGGTTGTCGTCTCAAAGGGTTTAAACAGCCTGTTTGGATCACCATTTTTTTTCACCTTTATTTAACCAGGTATGCAAGTTGAGAACAAGTTCTCATTTACAATTGCGACCTGGCCAAGATAAAGCAAAGCAGTTCGACACATACAACAACACAGTTACACATGGAGTAAAACAAACATACAGTCAATAATACAGTAGAAAAATAAGTCTATATACAATGTGAGCAAATGAGGTGAGATAAGGGAGGTAAAGGCAAAAAAAGGCCATGGTGGCAAAGTAAATACAATATAGCAAGTAAAACACTTTGCAGTGGAAGAATGTGCAAAGTGGAGATAGAAATAATGGGGTGCAAAAGAGCTAAATAAATACAGTAGGGAAAGAGGTAGTTGTTTGGGCTAAATTATAGATGGGCTATGTACAGGTGCAGTAATCTGTGAGCTGCTCTGACAGCTGGTGCTTAAAGCTAGTGAGGGAGATAAGTGTTTCCAGTTTCAGAGTTTTTTGTAGTTCGTTCCAGTCATTGGCAGCAGAGAACTGGAAGTAGAGGCGGCCAAAGGAAGAATTGGTTTTGGGGGTGACCAGAGAGATATACCTGCTGGAGTGCGTGCTACAGATGGGTGCTGCTATGGTGACCAGCAAGCTGAGATAAGGGGGGACTTTACCTAGTAGGGTCTTGTAGATGACCTGGAGCCAGTGGGTTTGGCGACGAGTATGAAGCGAGGGCCAGCCAACGAGAGCGTACAGGTCGCAGTGGTGGGTAGTATATGGGGCTTTGGTGACAAAACGGATGGCACTGTGATAGACTGCATCCAATTTGTTGAGTAGGGTATTGGAGGCTATTTTCTAAATGACATCGCCAAAGTCGAGGATCGGTAGGATGGTCAGTTTTACAAGGGTATGTTTGGCAGCATGAGTGAAGGATGCTTTGTTGTGAAATAGGAAGCCGATTCTAGATTGAACTTTGGATTGGAGATGGTTGATGTGGGTCTGGAAGGAGAGGTTACAGTCTAACCAGACACCTAGGTATTTGTAGTTGTCCACATATTCTAAGTCAGAGCCGTCCAGAGTAGTAATGTTGGACAGGCAGGCAGTACAGTGCATTTGTCTGGGGTGGTGAGTGGGGGAGAGGTGCCTTGCCTCAGATCAACCCCAGTAAACATCCACACAGTTACACACACACACACATCCATGGGGTGTTGGGCTCGCGTTCAAAACAGCCATGTGACCCCCTCCCATCATAACAAAATATACATACACACACACACACATGGATAATACGTCTTCAAATAGATTAAAAACTACACATATTCAATGCACACACACACACACCTCA
This sequence comes from Oncorhynchus kisutch, assembly GCF_002021735.2. Lineage (NCBI taxonomy): Eukaryota > Metazoa > Chordata > Actinopteri > Salmoniformes > Salmonidae > Oncorhynchus > Oncorhynchus kisutch. The sequence goes on along the minus strand of NC_034203.2, from coordinate 32,988,286 downwards.
GTCGTCTGTTGCCATGAGCTGGCCTTACCCTGTGAGTTACCTCCCGTCTCTTTCATGTGTACAGTGACAGTGCTTACCACCAGTCCGCTTCTGTTTGACTCCCCCACTCACATCAAAACGTGGTGTGCACATGGCGATATCACTCACACACGCCTCCCTCTGCCTCCTCTCTCTCTAATGAAAGCAGTGAATATTATAACAGACATAACTGGTAAATACATTGAGGTTTGAATAGCTGTAGATGGACTGGCAAACAAACTGCCGCTGAGATGTCAGGGAGGTGTGTGTCTGTGGCGCTTTCTTGCGTGTGTTTGTGTGTTCCTCTGTTCGGTTAATGTATGGGTAATTTAAAACTGTTTGACTGTAACATTCTGTTTCCTGTCCCTTGCAGCGGCGAATCAGAACGGAAACGAGAATAAGGAGTGCTAACGGGTCTTCCTACAATTATTCTATCTCTGTACCATGCCTGTATCTATGTAAGTATTGCACCATGCACTTTTAAAGGGCCACAATGGAAATAAGTCATTTACTTTATTGTGCTATCCCTGGAAATGTTGCAATTTTTATTTATGTTATATTGTGTGTATTTTCAAACTGAAATAAATCAACCAACGCAAACCTTATGACTGTATACAGTTTTTTCTGACATTCAGTTCCACTTTCCGCCTCAAGCTGTTGTTCCCAGCTTTCCAAACCTTACTTATTCTGTTCTAATTGCTAGAGCGAGCACATCCAGTAAGCCCTGTCTCTTTCTCTCCTTTTTTGTTTGTTTAAACTTTCTCTCTTTTCCTGGGATGCCTGGATGCCACAGCAGACACCACACATCAAGTAAGTATACTTCATGGTTGTATTCCAAATATCCCCCTATTCTCTATAGTGCACAAATTTTCAAATAAGATTGTATTTGTCACATGCGCCGAATACAACAGGTGTAGACCTAGTGAAATGCTGAATACAACAGGTGTAGACCTAGTGAAATGCTGAATACAACAGGTGTAGACCTAGTGAAATGCTGAATACAACAGGTGTAGACCTAGTGAAATGCTGAATACAACAGGTGTAGACCTAGTGAAATGCTGAATACAACAGGTGTAGACCTAGTGAAATGCTGAATACAACAGGTGTAGACCTAGTGAAATGCTGAATACAACAGGTGTAGACCTAGTGAAATGCTGAATACAACAGGTGTAGACCTAGTGAAATGCTGAATACAACAGGTGTAGACCTAGTGAAATGCTGAATACAACAGGTGTAGACCTAGTGAAATGCTGAATACAACAGGTGTAGACCTAGTGAAATGCTGAATACAACAGGTGTAGACCTAGTGAAATGCTGAATACAACAGGTGTAGACCTAGTGAAATGCTGAATACAACAGGTGTAGACCTAGTGAAATGCTGAATACAACAGGTGTAGACCTAGTGAAATGCTGAATACAACAGGTGTAGACCTAGTGAAATGCTGAATACAACAGGTGTAGACCTAGTGAAATGCTGAATACAACAGGTGTAGACCTAGTGAAATGCTTTTACTTAGAAGCCCTTAACCAACAATACAGTTTTAAGAAGAACAAAAAAAAATATATATATATATAACAAATAATTAAAGAGCAGCAGTAAAATCACAATAGCGAGGCTATATACAGGGTAGTGATGCACCGATATGACATTTTTGGCCGATATGCGATATTTTCCTTGCCAGAAAAACCCAATACTGATATTTTATATTTTAGGGGTCTTTTAAGCATTCTAGTACAGTTAAATAGTTAACACACAGGCACATGGATGCTGCGGTTGAAGGCACTGCATCTCAGTGTAAGAGGCGTCCCTACAGTCCCTGGTTCGAATCCAGGCTGTATCACACCCGGCCGTGATTGAGATTCCCATCGGCCGGCCCACAATTGGCCCATCATCGTCTGGGGTAGGCCGTCATTGTAAATAAGAATTTGTTCGTAACTGACTTGCCTAAATAAAGGTTGCACACACACACACCACATTGACCAAAAAGTTATTTTGTTGGCATTTATGCATGTCCCCATTTACCAGTAAAACATAATAATAAAATTTATTTCACTTACTTGCTGTGCTGTTTTGTTGTTCAGTCGTTTCATTCTCATCCAGGATTTCTATGGAACGACGTTTGGGTCTTTGCATGTTAAAAAAGATATGCGTCAAATAACACTTTGATGTGTCAAATTAGCTTGTTGACCAATCAGGACCTGAATATGACTGCACGTCACATAATCATTTAACACATTCATACATTTTTTACGTTGTTATAACACATTGATTACACTAGCACTAGAATTTCATACATCACCACGATTCATCGATACGTATGCTATGTTGCTGGTAAAGTTGTCTCGCACCTACAGGGATGGTCATAAAAAAGCTGGATGGATGTAAACAATGTTCTTCCCCAAAAATATAGCAACACGACAATCTGCTAGGTGTCATTTTAGATGTTGTCATCTAAAATAACCCTAATTTAGAAGACCGTTCTTATTTGATTAATGGTGGTCGGGGCCATCTATGTGAAGCTAGCCACAATAAGGATTAGCCACAATAGCGGTTAGCCTTCAAAATAAAAGTATGGCATAATTATTTTGACGGTGCTGCTGTATCTTTTTTGACACGCAAAGACCCAAACGGCATTCCATTGTATGTATGTCGTGAAGCTAACAGCAGTGACGCTATTACTGTGTAACTCTGGTAGGGAAACTTCTGGAAAAATAGCGGACTTGGTAGTGTGTACCAGGGCTTGACGAGTCTGCAAAAGCCAACATCACCCACGACAGAGAACGGTTGATTGTCAAGGAAAATGAATTCCATTATCTTGGCTTTAATGGATTTCGCATTTGAGTTGTCTCACTGATATTTTCTTACTCCTTCAAAGGACTGCTCGACTTGTTGACTGCTCGATCCACACAGCAGACATTGTGGGCTAGGTTAGGAATGCTATGTAGCGCAACATTTTACATGGCGTCATTACGTCATGTACCTACGTTATAGGTATGCACGTCAGCTTTGACATCGGTTTTGCACATCGGCTTTAAACTAGACATCGATGTTTGCATTTTAAGCTAATATTGTCCGATTCCGATATCTTCCCTGATATATCGTGCATCCCTAATACAGGCGGTACCGGTTAGTTGAGGTAATATGTACGTGCAGGTAGAGTTATTAAAGTGACTTTGCATAGATAATAACAGAGTAGCAGCAGCGTAAAGGGGGGGGGGGCAGGCAATGCAAATAGTCTGGGTAGCCATTTGATTACATGTTCAGGAGCCTTATGGCTTGGGGGTAGAAGCTGTTTAGAAGCCTCTTCGACCTAGACTTGGCACTCCGGTACAGCTTTCCGTGCGGTAGCAGAGGAAACAGTCTATGGTGGCTGGAGGCTTTGACAATTTTTAGGGCCTTCCTCTGACACTGCCTGCTATAGAGGTCCTGGATGGCAGGAAACTTGGCCCCGGTGATGTACTGGGCCGTACACACTGCCCTCTGTAGCGTTGGACTAGTAACCGGAAGGTTGCAAGTTCAAATCCTGACAAGGTACAAATCTGTCGTTCTGCCCCTGAACAGGCAGTTAACCCACTGTTCCTAGGCCGTCATTGAAAATAAGAATTTGTTCTTAACTGACTTGCCTAGTTAAATAAAGGTAAAATAAATTGTCGTGATCAGGCTGTTGTCATCAGCAAACTTAATGATGGTGTTGGGGACGTGCCTGGCCGTGCATTCATGAGTACAGGAGGGAGTACAGGAGGGGGGACTAAGCACGCACCCCTGAAGGGCCCCCTTGTTGAGGTGAGTGTGGCAGATGTGGTGTTACCTACTCTCACCACCTGGGGGCGGCCTGTCAGGAAGTCATGGATCCAGTTGCAGAGAGAGGTGTTTGTTCCCAGGGTCCTTGGCTTAGTGATGAGCTTTGAGGGCACTATGGTGTTGACACTGACCTTAACACCTGAAAGCTATTCATTGAATAGCCACAATGAATAGGTGTTCCTTTTGTCTAGGTGTGAAAGGTCAGTGTGGAGTGCAATAGAGATTGCATCATCTGTGGATCTGTTGGGTCAGTATGCAAATTGAAGTGGGTCTAGGGTTTCTGGGATAATAGTGTTGATGTGAGATATGACCAGCCATTCAAAGCACTTCATGGCTACAGATGTGAGTGCTACTGGTCGGTAGTCATTTAGGCAGGTTACCTTAGTGTTCTTGGGCACAGGGACTATGGTGGTCTTCTTAAAACATGTTGGGCGCTTTGCCTGTTTGATTGTTCGTCGGAGGGCATAGCGGGATTTCTTATAAGCTTCCGGGTTAGAGTCCCGCTCCTTGAAAGCGGCAGCTCTACCCTTTAGCTCAAATCAAATGTATTTATAAAGCCCTTCTTACATTGGCATATATCTCAAAGTGCTGTACAGAAACCCAGCATAAAACTCCAAACAGCAAGCAATGCAGGTGTAGAAGCACGCTGGCTAGGAAAAACCAGAACCTAGGAAGAAACCTAGAGAGGAACCAGGCTATGAGGGGTGGCCAGTCCTCTTCTGGCTGTGCCGGGTGGAGATTATAACAGAACATGGCCAAGATGTTCATAGATGACCAGCAGGGTCAACTAATAATAATCACAGTGGTTATCGAGGGTGCAACAGGTCAGCATCAGGAGTAAATGTCAGTTGGCTTTTTATAGCCGATCATTCAGAGTATATTTTTACTGCTCCTGCTGTCTCTAGAGAGTTGAAAACAGAAGGTCTGGGACAGGTAGCACGTCCGGTGAACAGGTAAGTGTTCCATAGCCGCATGCAGAACAGTTGAAACTGGGGCAGCAGCACGGCCAGGTGGACTGGGGAAAGCAAGGAGTCATCAGGCCAGGTAGTCCTGAGGCATGGTCCTTGGGCTCAGGTCCTCCTCCGAGAGAGGGAGAAAGAAAGGAAGAGAGAGTGAATTAGAGAGAGCATACTTAAATTCACACAGGACACCGGATAAGACAGGAGATATACTCCAGATATAACAGGCTGACCCTAGCCCTCCGACACATAAACTAGCTCAGTGTGGATGTTGCCTGTAATCCATGGCTTCTGGTTGGGGTCTGTACGCGCAGTCACTGTGGGGATGACTTCATCGAGGCATTTATTGAGGAAGCCAGTAACTGATGTGGTGTATTCCTCAATGCCATCGGAAGAATCCCAGAACATATTCCAGTCTGTGCTAGCAAAACAGTCCTGTAGTTTAGCATCTGCTTCATCTGATCACTTTTTTTAAATTGACTGAGTCACTGGTGTTTCCTGCTTTAATTTTTGCTTGTAAGCAGGAGTCAGGAGGATATAATTATGGTCAGATTTGCAAAATGGTGGGCGAGGGAGAGCTTTGTACACGTCTGTGTGTGTGGAGTAAAGGTGGGGGGACATTCAACATGCTGGTAGAAATGAGGTAAAACTGATTTAAGTTTGCCTGCAATAAAGTCTCGGCCACTAGGAGCGCCACCTCTGGATAAGTGTTTTCCTGTTTGCTTATGGCCAACTACAGCTCATTGAGTGCGGTCTTAGTGCCAGCAACGGTTTATGGTGGTACACCACATCGGTTTGTGGTGGAAAACTCTCTAGGTAGATAGTGTATTCTACAGCTTATCATGAGATACTTTACCTCAGGTGAGCAAAACCTCAAGACTTCCTTAGATATCGTGGACCAGCTGTTGTTTACAAATATACATAGCTCGCCACCCCTTGTCTTACCAGAGGCTGCTGTTCTATCCTGCCGATACAGTGTATAACCCGCCAGCTGTATGTTATTCATGTCGTCGTTCAGCCACGACTCAGTGAAACATAAGATATTACAGTTTTTAATGTCCCGTTGGTAGGATATACGTGATTGTAGTTTTGGCCAGAGCCCTATGGTGCCTGGTCAAAAGTAGTGCACTACATAGGGAATAGTGGCCATTTGGGACTCATTATATATGCAGGAAGGTAGGATAACTTGATCTTACACTTCAGGGCCAACCTGTACTAAATGTGTGTGTCTACTTCCTCAGACACGACTGGTACCAGACAGACTCCCAGGTCATCATCACCATCATGGTGAAAAATGCTCCCAAGGATGGTGTTATCATAAATTTTGACAACAGACAGGTACACACACACATAGTCACACACAAATATAAACAAGCATGGGACACACACAGAATTGTGTCAGATAAACTCAGCAAAAAGAAAAACGTCCCTTTTCAGGACCCTGTCTTTCAAAGATAATTCGTAAAATCCCAGACTACAGATCTTCTTTGTAAAGGGTTAAAACACTGTTTCCCATGCTTGTTCAATGACCCATAAAAAATTAATGAACATGCACCTGTGGAATGGTCGTTACCTTCTTATGGGGCGGCAGGGTAGCCTAGTGGTTAGAGTGTTGGATTAGCAACCGGACGGTTGCAAGTTCAAAACTCCCGAGCTGGCATGTCTGTCGTTCTGCCCCTGAACAGGCAGTTAACCCACTGTTCCTAGGCCGTCATTGAAAATAAGAAGTTGTTCTTAACTGACTTGCCTAGTTAAATAAAGGTAAAATAAAATAAAATAAATTATGGCTGCAGGGGCAGTATTGAGGAGCTTGGATGAAAGGTGCCCAGAGTAAACGGCCTGCTCCTCAGTCCCAGTTGCTAATATATGCATATTATTATTAGTATTGGATAGAAAACGCTCTGAAGTTTCTAAAACTGTTTGAATGATGTCTGTGAGTATAACAGAACTCATATGGCAGGCAAAAACCTGAGAAGAAATCCAAACAGGAAGTGAGAAATCTGAGGTTGGTCGATTTTCAACCCAGCCCCTATTGAATTCACAGTGGGATATGGTTGAAGTTGGGCTTCCACTAGATGTCAACCATCTTTAGAAACTTGAATGAGGCTTCTACTTTGTTGTGGGGCTGAATAAGAGCTGAATGAGTCAGGTTACTGGCAGAAAGCCATTTCCTGGTCACGCGCATTTCACATGACTTTGCGTCTGAACTTTTGCCTGGACCTGCCCACGCATCTTGAGTTTAGATTGTGTACTGAACGCGCAAACCAAAAGGAGTTATTTGGATATAAATTATGGACTTTATGGAACAAATCAAACATTTATTGTGGAACTGGGATTCCTGAGAGTGCATTCTGATGAAGATCATCAAAGGTAAGTGAATATTTATAATGCTATTTCTGACTCCTGTTGACTCCAACATGGCGGATATCTTTTTGGGTTGTGTTGGTCTCTGAGTGCCGTACTCAGATTATTTCATGGTTTGCTTTTTTAAATTTGACAAAGCAGTTGCATTAAGGAGAAGTATATCTTTAATTCTGTGAATAACACTTGTGTCTTTTATCAATGTTTATTATGAGCATTTCTGTAAATTGATGTCGCTCTGTGCAAATTCACGGGATGTTTTGGAGGCAAAGCCAAATGTAAATTGAGGTTTTTGGATATAAATATGAACTTGATTGAACAAAACATACAAGTATTGTGTAACATGTTGTCCCGGGAGGGTCATCTGATGAAGAATATCAAAGGTTAATGATTCATTTGATCTCTATTTCTGCTTTTTGTGACTCCTCTCTTTGGTTGGAAAATCGCTGTATGCTTTCTGTGACTAGTTGCTGACCTAACATAATGATATGTTCTGCTTTCGCCGAAAAGCTTTTTTTGAAATCGGTCACTGTGGTTGGATTAACGAGAATTTTATCTTTAAAATGGTGTCTAATACTTGTATGTTTGAGAATTTTGAATTGTGAGATTTCTGTTGATTGAATTTGGCGCCCTGCAATTTCATTGGCTGTTGGCGAGGGGTTCCGCAAGCGGAACGTTCCTAGACAGGTTAAAACTTCTTATGGCTGAAATCCCATTAACGGGATCGATATGACAACAGCCAGTGAAAGTGCAGGGCGACAAATTCAAAACAACAAATCTCATAATTAAAATTCCTCAAACATACATGTATCTTATATCGTTTTAAAGGTAATCTTGTTGTTAATCCCACCACAGTGTTCGATTTCAAATAGGCTTTACAGCGAAAGCACCACAAACTATCATGTTAGGTCACCACCAAGCCACAGAAAAACACAGCCATTTTTCCAGCCAAAGAGAGGAGTCACAAAAAGCACAAATAGAGATAAAAATTAATCACTAACCTTTGATGATCTTCATCAGATGAAACTAATAGGACTTCATGTTACACAATATATGTATGTTTTGTTTGATAAAGTTCATATTTATATCAAAACATCTGAGTTTACATTGGCGCGTTACGTTCACTAGTTCCAAAAACATCCAGTGATTTTGCATAGCCACATCGACTCAACAGAAATACTCATCATAAATTTTGATGAAAATACAAGTTATACACATGGAATTATAGATATACCTCTCCTTAAGACACTAACAGCTTACAGACGGTAGGAAATTAAGGTCAGAGTTATGAACACTTAGGACACTAAAGAGACCTTTCTACTGACTCTGAAAAACCAAAAGAAAGATGCCCAGGGTCCCTGCTCATCTGTGTGAACGTGCCTTAGACATGCTGCATGGAGGCATGAGGACTGCAGATGTGGCCAGGGCAATAAATTGCAATGTCCGTACTGAGAAGCCTAAGATAGTGCTACAGAGAGACAGGACGGACAGCTGATCGTTCTCGCAGTGGCAGACCACGTGTATCAACACCTGCACAGGATTGGTACATCCGAACATCACACCTGCGGGTCAGGTACAGGATGGCAACAACTGCCCGAGTTACACCAGGAATGCACAATCCCTCCATCGGTGCTCAGACTGTCCACAATAGGCTGAGAGAGGCTGGACTGAGGGCTTGTAGGTCTGTTGTCTGGTGAGGACCTGCCTTACATCACCAGCAACAACGTCACCTATGGGCACAAACCCACCGTCGCTGAACCAGACAGGACTGGTAAAAAATTCTCTTTACTGACGAGCCGCGGTTTTGTCTCACCAGGGGTGATGGTCGGATTTGCGTTTATCGTCGAAGGAAAGAGTGTTACACCAAGGCCTGTACTCTGGAGCGGGATCGATTTGGAGGTGGAGGGTCCGTCGTGGTCTGGGGCGGTGTGTCACAGCATCATCGGACTGAGCTTGTTGTCATTGCAGGCAATCTCAACGCTGTGTGTTACAGGGAAGACATCCTCCTCCCTCATGTGGTACCCTTCCTGCCGGCTCATCCTGACATGACCCTCCAGCATGACAATGCCACCAGCCATACTGCTCGTTCTGTGTGTGATTTTCTGCAAGACAGTGTTCTGCCATGGCCAGCGAAGAGCCTGGTTCTCACGTCTTGGACCTGTTAGATTGGAGGGTGAGGGCTAGGGCCCCCCCCCCCAGTCTGGGATCTTGCAGGTGCCTTGGTGGAAGAGTGGTGTAACATACAGCAGGATCTTGCATATCTGGTGCTGTCCATGAGGAGGAGATGCACTGCAGTACTCAGTATCTGGTGTGGCCACCAGCTGCATTGACTGTTACTTTTGACCACCCCCCCTTTGTTCAGGGACACATTTCATTTCTGTTAGTCACATGTCTGTGGAACTTGGTCAGTTTATGTCTCAGTTGTTGAATCTTGTTATGTTCATACAAATATTTGCACATGTTAAGTTTGCTGAAAATAAACGCAGTTGACAGTGGGAGGACGTTTCTTTTTTTGAGTTTATATACACGCACACACACACATCAGTGTAAGGGGCTCTTGAGGAGAGAAGTACAGTTCCAAGCTGCCAGAGTATTAGCCCTGTATAGTTGCTGAGGAGGAAGCTGTCCCTAGCATGTCTTTATTTCTCATCTTATTGACGTTAAAATTAGTCTGTTTGCGGCGGTGGTGTAGATAACATTGAATCAATTCGAAGTATGGGCATAGTGTTGTATCTGTGCTGTAAATGAATGATTTGGGTTTAAATGAGATGGAGATGAGGAGTAATGGATGTTCTGGATCTGAAATGAAAGATTTCAGGGGAGTAATTCAGAGGGGAGTCATTCGCCCAGAGGCTGAGTAGGGCTCGTGTGCGTACACAGCTGTACAGCAGTAAAATAGGGGGTTATTGTGCCCCCTGAGGTCCCGTTACAGTAGAGCAGCGCTCCCTCTGAAACACACAGAGAGGGGCCTGATTCCAATTCCACATCTCGCACCCCTCCCTTCTCTCTGCCCTTGCCCACTCTCTCTTTCTGTGGTTGTGAGAACAGTAGGGGAGGTGTTATTATGGGTAATAAGATGGCTAGGGTCTTTTCCTCCAGGGGCACTGCAATGGGCACATGTTCCTTCATACATACACGCTCACTCACTCCCCCAGCTAGGCCCTCAGGGGTGCCTGTAAACTCAGGGAGGGTAAACTGTTCCTAGATCTAAGTCTAAATCCCCAATCCAAGAAAGAAAGCCCAACTGATTTCAGACCAGCACTAAACCCCTCAGGGTGAATTTGACGAAACGGTCCTCGACCCCCACCCCACTATAAAAAGAGGTGTGTGTTTTATAATTGTGTGTATCTCTCTCTTTAGTTGTCGGCTGAGGTGAAGCTTCCTTCAGGGGAGGACTTCAGCTTGAACATGAAGCTGCTGCATTCCATTGTCCCCCAACACAGCACCTTCAAGGTCCTCTCCACAAAGGTAACACACACGTCAAACCACTCAGCCTATCAGAACTACCATTTGCCTCAAAAAGGGCATAACATTGCAGCGCTCAGTCTTTATAAGGGACCCATAGCGATGTGATTTAACACACAGCAGGTTACCAGAGAATAACCACACTGAAATGTGGTAAATAACCATTAGTATAACAGAGAGTTCTCTTTAATACAGACCTGACTGTGTCAACACACACCAGAGAGCTTCCCTGTGAGGATTAACAAGCTCTGAAGTTGTTGGTAATTATGGACATTAATGACTGGGAAGGACACTTGTTAGTGTACACTAATATGTGTGTATATAGTGTAGACCAGGGGTCTCACATTTTTACATTTGAGTAATTTGGCAGAAACTCTTATCCACAGCAATTTACAGGAGCAATTAGTGTTAAGTGCTTTTGCTCAAGGGCACATTGACAGATTTTTCACTTAGTCAGCTCTTAATGCTAGACTACCTGCTGCCAAACCTGTTCCTAGTACCGCCCTGTAGGTTTTTCACCAACCATAATCTAGCGCACCCAATTCTAATAATTAGCTGGTTGATAAGCTGAACCAGGTTAGTCACAACTGGGGTTGGAGCGAAAACCTACAGGAGGGAAGCTCTCCAGGAACAGGGTTGGAGAGCCCTGGTGTAGGCTAATGAGGGTGTAGGCATCTCTCCATGGCTCTCTGGTGTTTCTGCTGTATTCTGTTGAACTGGACAATCCTTCTGAATGTCAAAATGGAATATAGATATATTGTATCGACGACAAATGGCACGCTTGAAAAGGTTTCAATGAGTGTATGGCTAGCTTGAAACGGATCCAATGAGTTTGTGAGAATTTCATCCTGTGTTTGTGCGTGTACATGTCTAAAAGGGTTTGGGTGAGAGGGAGGGAGAGAGCCAACCCATCGAGTGTGCTTTGGGAATCTGTGGATAGGTGTAGGCTGTCGGGGCTCGCTCAGGGCATGAGATGGTGCTCAGTCTGCTAACGAGATAGTGGGACATGCCACACACACAGCACAACGGGGGGGAGGATGACAGAGCGTGAAGGGGGAGATGATTTGGAGGACAGATAGACATGCAGCCTCATAGCTCAGCCGAGAGGGGAAAAGATGGAGGGACAGAAAGAAGAAATGGATTAGAAAGTGAGGTAGAGAAGTGTCAAGTTATTCCTGAGTTCCTGCCAGCCAATGCCAAAACTAGTTTCCCCCCTAGAGAGAGGATGTAGCACCTCTTTCCTCCCCACAAACACTCACTCACAGTTCACCGTGGCGACAGCAGACACAGAGGTGCACGTGTGTTGAAGCCCAAGAGGGGTCGGGGGGGGAAGGGATGGGGGAGAGAAGCGCGGAGGGGAGAGGGGGGGGGGGGTAGAGGAGAGGGGTGGGGGAGAGAAAGACACAGGGGTGTGTGAGAGAAAGACACAGGGGTGGGGGAGAGAAAGACACAGGGGTTGGGGAGAGAAAGACACGGGTGGGGGAGAGAAAGACACAGGGTTCGGGGAGAGAAAGACACAGGGTTCGGGGAGAAAGACACACGGTTCGGGGAGAGAAAGACACAGGGGTGGGGGAGAGAAAGACACGGGTAGGGGAGAGAAAGACACAGGGTTGAGGGTAGAGGTCGACCGATTAATCAGAATGGCCGATTTAATTAGGGCCGATTTTTCAAGTTTTCATAACAATCGGAAATCGGTATTTTACTAATCGGATTTAACTAGGCAAGTCCTTTAACTTTAACCTTTAACTGGGCAAGTCCTTTAACTGGGCAGGTCCTTTAACTGGGCAGGTCCTTTAACTGGGCAGGTCCTTTAACTGGGCAGGTCCTTTAACTAGGCAAGTCCTTTAACTGGGCAGGTCCTTTAACTGGGCAAGTCCTTTAACTAGGCAAGTCCTTTAACTAGGCAAGTCCTTTAACTGGGCAGGTCCTTTAACTGGGCAAGTCCTTTAACTGGGCAGGTCCTTTAACTGGGCAAGTCCTTTAACTGGGCAGGTCCTTTAACTAGGCAAGTCCTTTAACTGGGCAGGTCCTTTAACTAGGCAAGTCCTTTAACTGGGAAGGTCCTTTAACTGGGCAAGTCCTTTAACTGGGCAGGTCCTTTAACTAGGCAAGTCCTTTAACTGGGCAAGTCCTTTAACTGGGCAGGTCCTTTAACTGGGCAGGTCCTTTAACTAGGCAAGTCCTTTAACTGGGCAGGTCCTTTAACTAGGCAAGTCCTTTAACTGGGCAAGTCCTTTAACTGGGCAAGTCCTTTAACTGGGCAGGTCCTTTAACTAGGCAGGCCAGTTAAGAACACTTTCTTATTTACAATGACGGCCTAGGAACGGTGGGTTAACTGCCTTGTTCAGGGGCAGAACGACAGATTTTTACTTTGTCAGCTCAGGGATTCAATCTTGCAACCTTACGGTTAACTAGTCCAACGCTCTAAACACCTGATTACATTGCACTCCGAGGAGCCTGCGTGTTACGCGAATGCAGTAAGAAGCCAAGGTAAGTTGCTAGCTAGCATTAAACTTAATCAATCATAATCATTAGTTATAACTACACATGGATGATGATATTACTAGTTTATCTAGCGTGTCTGTCGTTGCATATAATCGATGCGGTGCGCATTCAGAAAAAGGACTGTCGTTGCTCCAACGCGTACCTAACCATAAACATCAATGCCTTTCTTAAAATCACGGGGACACGGACACACACACACAGGGACGCAGGGAGAGACATGGACGCACGGAGAGACATGGACACAGGGAGAAACACACACACACAAACACACACACACACACAGGGACACACACACACAGGGAGACACGCGCACACAAACACACACACACAGGGACACACAAACAAACACACACACACACAGGGACACACACACACAGGGAGACACGCGCACACAGGGAGACACATACACACAAACACACACACACACACAGGGGGACACACACACACGGGAACACACACACACGGGAACACACACACAGACACACACACACCGGGAAACACACACACAGGGACGCAGGGAGAGACACGCACACAGGGAGAGAAACGCACACAGGGAGAGAAACACACACAGGGAGACACACACACACACAGGGAGACACTCGCACACAGGGAGAGAAACACACACACGCACACAGGGAGACGCACACAGGGACACACACAGGGAGACACACACACAGGAAGACACTCGCACACAGGGAGACACGTGCACACAGGGAGACACGCACACAGGGAGAGAAACACACACACAGGGACACACACACACAGGAACACACACACACACAGGGAGCCACACACACACAGAAGGAGACGGGGAGACACAGGGAGACAGAGACACACACACACAGGTAGACGGAGACACACACACACACAGGGAGAGACACACACACACACACACAGGGAGATACGCACACACAGGGACACACACACACACAGGGAGACACACACAGACACACACGCACACACAGGGACACACACACACACACAGGGAGACACACACAGACACACACACAGGTAGAGACACACACACACAGGGAGACACACACACACACGGGACACACACACACACACAGGGACACACACACACAGACACACACGCACACAGGGAAACACAGACACACACACACACACAGGTAGATGGAGACACACGGACACACACACACACGCAGGAACACACACACACGGGGACACACGCACACACAGAGACACACACACACACACACACACACAGGGACACACTCATAAAGGTACACACACACAGAGGGACACACATACACAGGAACACACACACAGGGACACACACACACACAGGGAGACACACACAGACACACACACACAGGTAGAGACACACACACACACACAGGGAGACACACACACACGCAGGGACACACACACGGGGGACACACACACACACAGGGAGACACAGACACACACACACACACACACAGGTAGACGGAGACACACGGACACGGACACACACACACACACACAGGGGGACACGCGCACACAGGGAGACACACACACACAAACACACACACACACACACAGGGGGACACACACACGGGAACACACACACAGACACACACACATGGGGACACACACACACAGGGACGCAGGGAGAGACACGCACACAGGGAGAGAAACGCACACAGGGAGAGAAACACACACAGGGAGACACACACACACACAGGGAGACACTCGCACACAGGGAGAGAAACACACACACACACACACACACACACACACAGGGAGACGCACACAGGGACACACACAGGGAGACACACACACAGGGAGACACTCGCACACAGGGACACACACACACAGGGAGACACGTGCACACAGGGAGACACGCACACAGGGAGAGAAACACACACACAGGGACACACACACACACAGGGAGACACACACACGCAGAAGGAGACGGGGAGACACAGGGAGACAGAGACACACACACACACACACACAGGTAGACGGACACACACACAGGGAGAGACACACACACACACAGGGAGATACGCACACACAGGGACACACACACACACACAGGGAGACACACACAGACACACACGCACACACAGGGACACACACAGGGAGACACACACAGACACACACACAGGTAGAGACACACACACGCACACAGGGAGACACACACACACACGGGACACACACACACACACACAGGGACACACACACACAGGGACACACGCACACAGGGAGACACAGACACACACACACACACAGGTAGATGGAGACACACGGACACACACACACACGCAGGAACACACACACACGGGGACACACGCACACACAGAGACACACACACACACACACACACACACACACGCACAGGGACACACTCATAAAGGCACACACACACACAGAGGGACACACATACACAGGAACACACACACAGGGACACACACACACACAGGGAGACACACACAGACACACACACACACAGGGAGACACACACAGACACACACACACAGGTAGAGACACACACACACACACAGGGAGACACACACGCAGGGACACACACACGGGGGACACACACACACACAGGGAGACACAGACACACACACACACAGGTAGACGGAGACACACGGACACACACACACACGCAGGGACACACACACGGGGACACACAAACACGGGGACACGCGCACACAGGGACGTAGGGAGAAACATGGACACTGGGAGAGACACGCACACAGGGAGAGAAACACACACACGCACACAGGGAGATACGCATACGGGGACACACACACGCACACAGGGAGATACGCATACGGGGACACGCACACAGGGAGATACGCATACGGGGACACACACACGCACACAGGGAGATACGCATACGGGGACACACACACGCACACAGGGAGATACGCATACGGGGACACACACACGCACACAGGGAGATACGCATACGGGGACACACACACGCACACAGGGAGATACGCATACGGGGACACACACACGCACACAGGGAGATACGCATACGGGGACACACACACGCACACAGGGAGATACGCATACGGGGACACACACACACACACAGATACGCACACAGACACGCACAGGGACACACACACACACACACACACACACAGGGACACACACACACACAGAGATACACACACACACAGAGATACACACACACACACACACACACACACAGGGACACACTCATAAAGGTACACACACACAGGAACACACACACACACACACAGAGACACACACACACACACACACACAGGGACACACTCATAAAGGTACACACACACAGAGGGAAACACACACACAGGGACAAACACGCAGGGGGAGACGGAGACACACACACATACAGGTAGACGGAGACACACACACACAGGGAGAGACACACACACAGGGACACACACACACAGGGAGACGGAGACACACACACATACAGGTAGACGGAGACACACACACACAGGGAGAGACACAAACACAGGGACACACACACACAGGGAGACGGAGACACACACAGGGAGACGGAGACACACAGGGAGACACGCTCACACAGGGACACACACATACAGGGACACACACAGACACACACACACACAGGAACACACACACACATGGACACACACATGGACACACACACACACACACACAGGGAGACTGAGACACACACAGACACACACACACAGGTAGACGGAGAGACACACACAGGGAGAGACACATACATAGGGAGACACACACACACACACACATGGAGACTGAGACACACAGGGACACACACACATGGACACACACACACACACACACGGACACACACACACACAACACCGGGTGACACACACACACAACACCGGGTGACACACACACACAACACAGGGAGACACACACACAACACAGGGAGACACACACACACAACACAGGGAGACACACACACAACACAGGGAGACAGGGTCGGTAGGGATTTCCTTGTCCCTTCACACACTAGCGACTCCTGTGGCAGGCCGGGCGCAGTGCACACTGACACGGTCACCAGGTGTATGGTGTTTCCTCCGACACATTGGTGCAGCTGGCTTCCGGGTTAAGTGGGCATTGTGTCAAGAAGCTGTGCAGCTTGGTTGGATTGTGTTTCGGAGGACGCACGGCTCTCAACCTTCGCCTCTCCAGAGTCCATATGGGAGTTGCAGTGATGAGACAAGACTGTCTACCAATTGGATACCACGAAAAGGGGGTCAAAAAATGTCAAATAAAATGAAGGCATGCTTCAACAGCACCACTCCGAAAGAGCATCAGAGGCTGCCGAACTATCGTCAAATGACAGGCGAAGGGTACTATATTGTTTCAGACGACAATCTATCCAAATCAAATGTATTCATATAGCCCTTCGTACATCAGCTGATATCTCAAAGTGCTGTACAGAATCCCAGCCTAAAACCCCAAACAGCAAGCAATGCAGGTGTAGAAGCACGGTGGCTAGGAAAAACTCCCTAGAAAGGCCAAAACCTAGGAAGTCAGAGGTCAGGGCCCGAGACACACTCTGTGCACTCTAACCACTCTTTCAAAAAGAACGTGACGTAGTTCTGTGCTGTGATAGGGCGCTGTTTGAACTAGGGCTTAGAAGGGAAGATAGACACACACATGCTCAGAAATTACACTTAACACTATTGAGCTGTCTTCACAGAATCTTCCCGAAGTTGTCCTGTAAATGTGTGCGTTATGAGTGTCTCACATCTCAGTTCTGACCTCCTCCCTCATCGGCTATGACAGACATTCTAACGCACAGGGTTGTCACGACAGCACAGCCAGTTACACACCAGAGTGTTTGATCAGAATGGAAGTGTAAACACACACACTCCAAACTCATCTGGTCTTTGTGAATAGATAACATACAACCTCCCTCCCTGTAATTTCCATGCCTGTCAGCCTCCCTAACCAGACTGTGTTTTTATTTGAAACGTTGCTTTTTCAATTCTTCTTTGCTGTAATCTAAAGTAGGGGCTGCCATGCGACCCGAATGCAGTTAATAAACCCTAAAGGAAAACCCCTAAAGTATAGCCAGTGGTTACCAACCTTTTTTGGTTACTGTTCCACCAACTGAATTTTGCTCTGCCTGGATACCCCAGAAGTACCCCCCTCGTGCATTTTACCTATAGGTATATGGTCTCATGAATCTTCTCAAGAACCCCTGTGGATAGGCCAAGTAGTAGCCCTGGTTGGGAATCACTGGTATAGCTTATAAAATAACGTGTGCCTCTTTGAGCTGTTATTGTGACTCTCAGACAGTCACAAATTTCATAGGCCTATGCACAATTCAATACATGGGCATCTCTGTCAGACATGAATGCTGTTAACAATTCAGAGAGGCATGAGGGAAATGTTCCCTATCTTCACATGTCCTAGACCCTAGGCTATTTTCATTTCCAGTTCCAATCCCACTGAAACTCCAAATTCTGACTCGTGTCTCACCTAAAAAAAATCCTAACTTTATTCTGTAATCTATAGGTTGTGTAATCAAAGCACGTCGCTTGCTTATGTAAAAGGGAAAGGGGGATACCTAGTCAGTTGTACAACTGACTACGTTCAACTGAAATGTGTCTTATGCATTTAACCCAACCCCTAAATTACCGCTCTTACGTTTCCCCCTTCTCTGTGCTGTCTCGTACTTGTTGCCCATATGAGAGCTTCAGTAGGTGTGAGCAACAAACGGTACGAGAGTAGGTATGGCTATTTTTAAAACAGTTGGTCCCTGTTAAGATACCTTGAACTATTTCCACTCTTCATCTCACCGGGATTCATGAGCTGATCTGATATCTGTATAAATATAGGAGATATTCTGTAATTCATTTGAAGGTTATCAAGCAAGCTTAGCAACTTCGGTCAGTTGACGTTTGTTTGACTGCCATTACAAAGTTTCTATGATTCGACAATGTCATTTGTCAAAGATAGTAACTTTATCATATCTAAATATCTGTTTAATTTGCCCTGAAATCTTTCAATCGTGTCGCAGCCAAGTCAACAAGGTGGCGGTGCGCCCCTCTTATTTTGCGAGACCCAAATAATGACCATACTTGGTTCCATACATATCTGGCCATGGAAGAAAATGACTTTTTTAAGCTGAATGCTAAAACCTTTTTGCTGGCTACCCAAACTCCTTGCTCCGGCCAAACACTATGCCATGGATGTTACTTTATTCTCTGCAATGAGTCTGGATCTGAGCACCTCCCCGACTATTTCTAGAACGCAAACACATTCTAACCATTGTGATTCGTCCCAGAAACCAATGGGTTGGGCCAGAGCCCAAACAAACACATGTGGGTAAAGCGCCATTTTGACAATGTCGTTGCCTTTGATACTTTGATTGGTTAGAAATGATCCAATCACTGAATACTTTATTTTGTACAACACCCCTCATTTTGATGTCACCACAAACTACTTCAATAATGGCAGTCTCCGACTGAAGTATGTAGCAAACAGAGTAGCAGAAGAATTGTTGGAGTCATCAGGCAAAAAAACCTTTAGGAGATGGATGTGCTCAAAGGTGACTCCTTTTGCAAACCTCACCATACCATGAGACATCCAGGTCTTCAATGGAAAATATTAACGGTTGAGTTAGGTGTCATTTAGAAGCTTACAAACAGGGTTGTCGAAGTCATTTATTGAAGAACATTTTTAAAAAACATCTTCATATTAGCCTGTGATGTAGCTAAGTCCCTACTTTATATGATCTGAGGTTTTTGTGTTGTGCTGCCATTGGTTAAGACACAACATGCTCATGAATACAGGGTGGGTGTCATTTCAATCATAGGTCCATTCAATGAAAACTATTTCTCTTCAGACCATCTCTTTCGGACCACTGCACTTCAGCTGGTACACCATTGACATTTAAATGTAATTTACATTTTAACTTCTAATTACTTCCACAAAGATGGCTGCTAGTCCACCCACTGTCGAATGTCAATTTTTAAAGACTTTAACAAGAAAATAATTTTTTTAAATGTGTGAACCTCTGACCATCTTTGCGGTACCATTTGAAATGTCAAACATGACAAATCAAGCCCAAACTGTGCTATGTAGTAGGAGTTGTAGTTTCCAACAAGCCAATATTATACATGGTTTAGGGCAGAAAAAGTGGTAACTAACGACAATGACCATAATCCATTACACCTGCTACATTAGGTTAGTGTGGGGCAGAGGGAGAGAAGAGAGAAATGCACAATCGAGAGGGATAGAGAGCAGTTGCTTTGAGGCATCTCTACCCGAAGAGACATCCTCTAAGTGATTGATAGTTGATATTCAGCAGTCATAAAAGTAGGGCTGGGAATTGGCAGGGACCTCACGTTACGATATTATCACAATTCTTATTATTATCACGATATGTATTGTGATTCTCACGATTCTAAAAATATTGCGATTCGATACTGATTTTTATCGCGATTCAACGTTCCAAACATATTGCTCACCATATGTCGGCTGCAGAGGGATGAGAGAGCCATGAGAAAACACGTTTTGATCAGGCATGGCAGTAAAAGTGCTGAAAACACATTTTATTCCTTTTGTTTTATTATTAAAAAAGGAAAACTGGAGGAAAAAGACTGCTGCTTTGGTGTAGGTACAGCCAACTAACGCAAAAAGAATATTGGGAATTTGTTTTTAAAGCCATACGGTATGTAACTATCGATTTAGTTTTTCACCCATCACTACATAAAAGTATGCCTTATTTACTTTGAAAAACAATTAAATAGTGACTTTGTCAGACAGCATAGGCAGCAGCTCTATAGAGATGACGACTTGGCTATAAATAATAGTCATCAAATTAAACAAGTGTAATTAATATACACAACTTAAATATTTAATTAGTTGTGAATAAATTATGGTTAATAAGTAGAATGGAGTATTGTTTCTTCATCCTATGTCATGTAATCTGTTATTATGTTTATTTATTATTTTTTTCAGAGAAATTGGTAATTGAAATTAGATTTGTCCCATCCTACATCCTGATATTACTAGATTCTGACCACCAGATGCTATTCTGATTTTTATTTAATTTTTTTTATTTTTACCCCCCCCCCCCCCACCCCATCAATGTTAAAGGGATAGTTCACCCAAATTACAAAATTGGACAAGGTATGACAGCAACCCATGATTTTGGTATTGTTTACCTTGCCACTGTTTCAGTTGCTATCTTTTTAGCATTTGTGGCATAAATCCAACGTGTGGCACAAGTCAACGGTGCCTATATTAGCATTTCTACGCTTCATATGCAAACCATCATTGAGTTATACGATACATTTGTTTATACCTTGTGATTCAGACATGAAGTATGAAAATGCTAATATACAGTGGGGCAAAAAAGTATTTAGTCAGCCACCAATTGTGCAAGTTCTCCCACTTAAAAAGATGAGAGAGGCCTGTAATTGTCATCATAGGTACACTTCAACTATGACAGACAAAATGAGAAAGAAAATCCAGAAAATCACATTGTAGGATTTTTTTATGAATTTATTTGCAATTTATGGTGGAAAATAAGTATTTGGTCACCTACAAACAAGCAAGATTTCTGGCTCTCACAGACCACAGAACTTTTTCTTCTGTCCTCCACTCTTACCTGTATTAATGGCACCTGTTTGAACTTGTTATCAGTATAAAAGACACCTATCCACAACCTCAAACAGTCACACTCCAAACTCCACTATGGCCAAGACCAAAGAGCTGTCAAAGGACACCAGAAACAAAATTGTAGACCTGCACCAGGCTGGGAAAACTGAATCTGCAATAGGTAAGCAGCTTGGTTTGAAGAAATCAACTGTGGGAGCAATTATTAGGAAATGGAAGACATACAAGACCACTGATAATCTCCCTCAATCTGGGGCTCCACGCAAGATCTCACCCCGTGGGGTCAAAATGATCACAAGAACGGTGAGCAAAAATCCCAGAACCACACGAGGGGACCTAGTGAATGACCTGCAGAGAGCTGGGACCTCAGTAACACACTACGCCGCCAGGGACTCAAATCCTGCAGTGCCAGACGTGTCCCCCTGCTTAAGCCAGTACATGTCCAGGCCCGTCTGAAGTTTGCTAGAGAGCATTTGGATGATCCAGAAAAAGATTGGGAGAATGTCATTTGGTCAGATGAAACAAAAATATTACTTTTTGGTAAAAACTCAACTCGTCGTGTTTGGAGGACAAAGAATGCCGAGTTGCATCCAAAGAACACCATACCTACTGTGAAGCATGGGGGTGGAAACATCATGCTTTGGGGCTGTTTTTCTGCAAAGGGACCAGGACGACTGATCCATGTAAAGGAAAGAATGAATGGGGCCATGTATTGTGAGATTTTGCGTGAAAACCTCCTTCCATCAGCAAGGGCATTGAAGATGAAACGTGGCTGGGTCTTTCAGTATGACAATGATCCCAAACACACCGCCCGGGCAACAAAAGATTGGCTTCGCAAGAAGCATTTCAAGGCTATTTCATAGGAGTGGCCTAGCCAGTCTCCAGATCTCAACCCCATAGAAAATCTTTGGAGGGAGTTGGAAGTCTGTGATGCCCAGCAACAGCCCCAAAACATCACTGCTCTAGAGGAGATCTGCATGGAGGAATGGGCCAAAATACCAGCAACAGTGTGTGAAAACCTTGTGAAGACTTACAGAAAACGTTTGACCTCTGTCATTGCCAACAATGGGTATATAACAAAGTATTGAGATAAACTTTTGTTATTGAACAAATACTTATTTTCCTCCATAATTTGCAAATAAATTCATAAAAAATCCTACAATGTGACTTTCTGGATTTCTTTTTCTAATTTTGTCTGTCATAGTTGAAGTGTACCTATGATGAAAGTTACAGGCCTCTCTCATCTTTTTAAGTGGGAGAACTTGCACAATTGGTGGCTGACTAAATACTTTTTTGCCCCACTGTAGGTACCATTAACTCTCATTGGATTTGTGCTACAAATGCTAAAATGTTGGCATTTGAAACAGTGGAAAACAAAATCAAAGCATAGATTGTTGTCATACCTTGTCCATAAGACTGCATACAGAGTAAGGAAACCAATATGTCATTTCGTTGAACTGTCCCTCTGGTGCTTGTCGGATGTGGCATGGCTTGCAAAACTATAATGGATTACAGAGGCCTACCAGACAACCTACATACCTTCTATGCAAGCTTCGAGGCTAGCAACACTGAACTATGTTTGAGAGCACCAGCTGTTTGGGATGATTGTGTGATCACGCTCTCCGTAGCCTATGTGAGTAAGACCTTTTAAACAGGTTAATGTTCACAAGGCCGCATTGCCAGATGGATTACCAGGATGTGTACTCAGAACATGCGATGACCAGCTGGCAAATGTCTTAACTGACATGTTCAACCTCTCCCTGACCCAGTCTGTAATACCTACAATTAATGTCTGAAGTTTACGTACACCTAAGCCAAATGCATTTAAATGTTTTCCACAATTCCTGATATTTAATCCTAGTAAAAATTCCCTGTCTTAGGTCAGTTATGATCACCACTTTATTTTAAGCATGTGAAATGTCAAAATAATAGTAGAGAGTGATTTATTTCAGCTTTTATTTCTTTCATCACATTCCCAGTGGGTCAGAAGTTTACATACACTCAGTTAGAATTTGGTAGCATCGCCTTTAAATAGTTTAACTTGGGTCAAACATTTCGGGTAGCCTTCCACAAGCTTCCCACAATAAGTTGGGTGAATTTTGGCCCATTCCTCCTGACAGAGCTGGTGTAACTGAGTCAGGTTTGTTGGTCTCCTTCCTCGCACAATAATTTTCAGTTCTGCCCACAAATGTTCTATTGGCTTGAGGTCAGGGCTTTGTGATGGACACTCCAATACCTTGACTTTGTTGTCCTTAAGCCATTTGGGCCACAACTTTGGAAGTATGCTTGGAGTCATTGTCCATTTGGAAGACCCATTTGCGAACAAGCTTTAACTTCCTGACTGATGTCTTGAGATGTTGCTTCAATATATATACAGATAATTTTCCTTCCTCATGATGCCATCTATTTTGTGAAGTGCACCAGTCCCTCCTGCAGCAAAGCACCCCCACAAGATGATGCTGCCACCCCCGTGCTTCACGGTTGGGATGGTGTTTTTCGACTTGCAAGCCCTGTTTCCTCCAAATATAACGATGGTCACTATGGCCAAACAGTTCTATTTTTGTTTCATCAGACAGGGGATATTTCTCCAAAAAGTATGATCTTTGTCCCCATGTGCAGTTTCAAACCGTAGTCTGGCTTTTTTATGGCGGTTTTGGACAGTGGCTTCTTCCTTGCTGAGCGGCCTTTCAGGTTATGTCGATATAGGACACATTTTACTATGGATATAGATACTTTTGTAATTGTTTCCTCCAGCATCTTCTGGGTCCTTTGCTGCTGTTCTGGGATTGATCTGCACTTTTCGCACAAAAGTACGTTCATCTCTAGGAGACAGAACGTGCCTCCTTCCTGAGCGGTATGACGGCTGCGTAGTTCCATGGTGCTTGTACTTGCGTACTATTGTTTTTATAGATGAACGTGGTACCTTCAGGTGTTTGGAAATTGCTCCCAAATTGTCACACAATACGCCATAATGACAAAGTGAAAATAGGTT
Source organism: Oncorhynchus kisutch (assembly GCF_002021735.2). NCBI lineage: Eukaryota > Metazoa > Chordata > Actinopteri > Salmoniformes > Salmonidae > Oncorhynchus > Oncorhynchus kisutch. The sequence goes on along the minus strand of NC_034203.2, from coordinate 32,963,592 downwards.
TTTAAGCATTTTTGCAAATGTTTTAAAAATAAAAAACAATACCTTATTTACATAATTATTCAGACCCTTTGTTATGAAACTCGAAATTGAGCCCAGGTGCATCCTGTTTGCATTGATCATCCTTGATGTTTCTACAACTTGATTGGAGTCCACCTGTGGTAAATTGAATTGATTAGACATGATTTGGAAAGGTACACATCTGTTTTTTTTAAGGTCCCACAGTATATGGTGCATGTCAGCAAAAACAGCATTGAAGGTCCCCAAGAACACAGTGGCCTCCATCATTCTTAAATGGGAGAAGTTTGGATTTTTCCTAGAGCTGGCCGCCTGGGGAGAAGGGACTCGGTCAGGGAGGTGACCAAGAACCCGATGGTCAGTCTGATAGAGCTCCAGAGTTCCTCTGTGGAGATGGGAGAACCTTCCAGAAGGACAACCAACTCTGCAGCACTCCACCAATCAGGCCTTTATGGTAGAGTGGCCAGATGGAAGCCACTCTCCAGTAAAAGGCACATGACAGCCTGCTTGGAGTTTGCCAAAAGGCACGTAAAGACTCTCAGACCATGAAAAACAGGATTTTCTGGTCTGATGAAACTAAGCTTGAACTCTTTGGCCTGAATGCCAAGCGTCACATCTAGAGGAAACCTGGCACCATACCTACGGTGAAGCATGGTGGTGGCAGCATGCTGTGTGGATGTTTTGCAGCAGGAAGGACTGGGAGACTAGTCAGGATGGAGGGAAAGATAACCAGAGCAAAGTACAGAGAGATCCTTGATGAAAACCTGCTTCAGAGCTCTCAGGACCTCAGACTGGGGCAAAGGTTCACCTTCCAACAGGACAACAACCCTAAGCACACAGCCAAGACGATGCAGGAGTCGCTTTGGGACAAGTCTCTGGATGTCCTTGAGTGGCCCAGCCAGAACCCAATCAAACATCTCTGGAGAGACCTGAAAATAGCTGTGCAGCAATGCTCACAATCCAACCTGACAGAGCTTGCAAGGATCTGCAGAGCTGAATGGGAGAGCCTCCCCAAATACAGTTGTGCCAAACTTGTAGAGTCATACCAAAGAAGAATCCAGGCTGTAATTGCTGCCAAAGGTTCTTCAAGAAAGTACTGAATAAAGGGTCTGAGTACTTATATAAATGTCATATTTCAGGTTTGTATTTTTTTAGCAAAAAAATATCTGGTTTTTGCTTTGTTATTATGGGGTATTGTGTGTAGAATGAGAAAAGCAAAAACTATTTAATACATTTTAGAATAAGGCCCATAACGTAACAATGTGGAAAAAGTCAAGGGATCTGAATAATTTCCAAATGTACTGTACTATGCAGAACATTGAAAGTCAAAGTGGAGGGTTCCATCAATCAATCAATTAATCAATATATTTTATATAGCCCTTTCTCACAAAGTTGTCTCAAAGTGCTTAAGAGAGACCCAGCCTAAAACCCCAAAGAGCCAGCAATGCAGAAGCACAGTGGCCAAGAAAAACTCCCCATTAAGGCAGGAACCTAGGAAGAAACTTGGAGAGGAACTAGGTTCCTAGGGGTGGCCAGTCCTCTTCTGGCTGTACCAGAGTGGAAATCTTTAGAGTACATGTGTGGCCATAAAGACAACATCTTGAAAAACGATCTTTCAAATGTTCATAGATGACCAGCAGGGTCAAATAATATCCATGGTGGCCATGGAGGTTGCAATTGACTGACCCATGTTCAACTGCTGTCCACAGTCTCCCAATATTTGAGATACTTTTGGTCATGTGGTGTATGTGGACATTCCATAATGCTGGAACAGGAAAGGGCCTTCCCCAAATTGTTGACACAAATTTGGAAGAACAGAATTGTCTATAATGTCGTATGCTGTAGCTTTTAAGATTTCCCTTCACTAGCCCGAATCATGAAAAAACATTATTCTTCCTCACACCAAACTTTACAGTTGGCACTATGCATTGAGACTGGTAGCGTTCTCCAAACCCAGATTGGTCCGTCGTATTGGGTTAGTGTTGAGCTCCTCTGTTAGCTCTAATCGGTGCTCTTGTCTGAATGTGTGTCCTCTGATGCTCTGGCATCTACTCCTGACACCAGTGACATGGTTTCCATGTCAGACATAACATCTGAATCCAAGATGGCGTAGCAGTAAGTCGTCCTGTCGTGTCGTGTCCCTGTATATTTTGTTTATATTTTGTTTATTTTTCGTTTTTTTACATATTTTTCGTTTTTTACATAGCTATCCCTTTAAAAACATTTTGCTAAACCTAAGCATCCAAATACGCTGGATCTTCACAACTAGCTATCCAGCTAAACCGCAACCCTGGACGATTACCCCTGGCTAGCGTTTCCACCCACTTAGCTTGAAGCTAGCCCGGCCTGCGCTACCACCGTAGCATACTCCTGAGCTACAATACCCGGGCCCACGACCGGTCTATCGATGTCACCGCATGAAGAGGAATAAACAGACTCACCCCATCGCGACGTCCCCCAAAGGCTAACTCTCTAGCCCTCGCTATCTCCCTGCTTGCTAATTCGGCCTGCTAACTGCTAGCTTGTCCAGCTCCGGTCCGCTAACTGCTACCTTGTCTAGCCCGGGCCTACAAACTGTTAGCTTGTTAGCACAGGCCTGCTAACCGCCTGAATCCCTGCGTCCCAAACGCCCTCCGGACCCATATTTACTTTCTATCTCTTTTGACTTTTAATTTGTTTATACCTTCCGGAAACCTGCCTCACCCAATGTGATACGGAATCGCTATTATTTTTTATTTATTTTTAGAACACACTCAAGAACCTCCAGAAGCTAACCAGCTAACTAGCTACAAGCTATTTAGTCATTGTTCGTTTTTTTAACCTGGATAACACTCGCCAGTCCAGCTTCCCTTCCCCATCCACCGCTGCCCCCTGGACACTGATCTCTTGGCTACATAGCTGATGCACGCTGGACTGTCCATAAATCACGGTACTCCATTCTGCTTGTTTGTTTTATCTGTTGGCCCCGTTGCCTAGTCTACGCCATTTTACCTGCTGTTGTTGTGCTAGCTGATTAGCTGTTGTCTCACCTACTGTTTTAGCTAGCTTTCCCAATTCAACACCTGTGATTACTGTATGCCTCGCTGTATGTCTCTCTCAAATGTCAATATGCCTTGTATACTGTTGTTCAGGTTAGTTATCATTGTTTTAGTCCACAATGGAGCCCCTAGTTCCACTCTTCATACCCCTGATAACTCCTTTGTCCCACCTCCCACACATGCGGTGACCTCACCCATTACTACCAGCATGTCCAGAGATACAACCTCTCTCATCATCACCCAGTGCCTGGGCTTACCTCCGCTGTACCCGCACCCCACCATACCCCTGTCTGCGCATTATGCCCTGAATATATTCTACCATGCCCAGAAACCTGCTCCTCTTATTCTCTGTCCCCAACGCTCTAGGCGACCAGTTTTGATAGCCTTTAGCCACACCCTCATACTACTCCTTCTCTGTTCCGCGGGTGATGTGGAGGTAAACCCAGGCCCTGCATGTCCCCAGGCACCCTCATTTGTTGACTTCTGTGTTCGAAAAAGCCTTGGTTTCATGCATGTCAACATCAGAAGCCTCCTCCCTAAGTTTGTCTTACTCACTGCTTTAGCACACTCTGCTAACCCTGATGTCCTTGCTGTGTCTGAATCCTGGCTCAGGAAGGCCACCAAAAATTCAGAGATTTCCATACCCAACTATAACATCTTCCGTCAAGATAGAACTGCCAAAGGGGGAGGAGTTGCAGTTTACTGCAGAGATGGCCTGCAAAGTAATGTCATACTTTCCAGGTCCATACCCAAACAGTTCGAACTACTAATTTTGAAAATTACTCTCTCCAGAAATAAGTCTCTCACGGTTGCCGCCTGCTACCGACCCCCCTCAGCTCCCAGCTGTGCCCTGGACACCATTTGTGAATTGATCGCCCCCCATCTAGCTTCAGAGTTTGTTCTGTTAGGTGACCTAAACTGGGATATGCTTAACACCCCGCCAGTCCTACAATCTAAGCTAGATGCCCTCAATCTCACACAAATCATCAAGGAACCCACCAGGTACAACCCTAACTCTGTAAACAAGGGCACCCTCATAGACGTCATCCTGACCAACTGGCCCTCCAAATACACCTCCGCTGTCTTCAACCAGGATCTCAGCGATCACTGCCTCATTGCCTGTATCCGCTACGGAGCCGCAGTCAAACGACCACCCCTCATCACTGTCAAGCGCTCCCTAAAACACTTCTGTGAGCAGGCCTTTCTAATTCGACCTGGCCCGGGTATCCTGGAAGGACATTGACCTCATCCCGTCAGTTGAGGATGCCTGGTCATTCTTTAAAAGTAACTTCCTCACCATTTTAGATAAGCATGCTCCGTTCAAAAAATGCAGAACTAAGAACAGATACAGCCCTTGGTTCACCCCAGACCTGACTGCCCTCGACCAGCACAAAAACATCCTGTGGCGGACTGCAATAGCATCGAATAGTCCCCGTGATATGCAACTGTTCAGGGAAGTCCGGAACCAATACACGCAGTCAGTCAGGAAAGCTAAGGCCAGCTTCTTCAGGCAGAAGTTTGCATCCTGTAGCTCCAACTCCAAAAAGTTCTGGGACACTGTGAAGTCCATGGAGAACAAGAGCACCTCCTCCCAGCTGCCCACTGCACTGAGGCTAGGTAACACGGTCACCACTGATAAATCCATGATTATCGAAAACTTCAATAAGCATTTCTCAACGGCTGGCCATGCCTTCCGCCTGGCTACTTCAACCTCGGCCAACAGCTCCGCCCCCCCCGCAGCTCCTCGCCCAAGCCTCTCCAGGTTCTCCTTTACCCAAATCCAGATAGCAGATGTTCTGAAAGAGCTGCAAAACCTGGACCCGTACAAATCAGCTGGGCTTGACAATCTGGACCCTCTATTTCTGAAACTATCTGCCACCATTGTCGCAACCCCTATTACCAGCCTGTTCAACCTCTCTTTCATCTCGTCTGAGATCCCCAAGGATTGGAAAGCTGCCGCAGTCATCCCCCTCTTCAAAGGGGGAGACACCCTGGACCCAAACTGTTACAGACCTATATCCATCCTGCCCTGCCTATCTAAGGTCTTCGAAAGCCAAGTCAACAAACAGGTCACTGACCATCTCGAATCCCACCGTACCTTCTCCGCTGTGCAATCTGGTTTCCGAGCCGGTCATGGGTGCACCTCAGCCACACTCAAGGTACTAAACGACATCATAACCGCCATCGATAAAAGACAGTACTGTGCAGCCGTCGTCATCGACCTCGCCAAGGCTTTCGACTCTGTCAATCACCATATTCTTATCGGCAGACTCAGTAGCCTCGGTTTTTCGGATGACTGCCTTGCCTGGTTCACCAATTACTTTGCAGACAGAGTTCAGTGTGTCAAATCGGAGGGCATGCTGTCCGGTCCTCTGGCAGTCTCTATGGGGGTGCCACAGGGTTCAATTCTCGGGCCGACTCTTTTCTCTGTGTATATCAATGATGTTGCTCTTGCTGCGGGCGATTCCCTGATCCACCTCTACGCAGACGACACCATTCTATATACTTTCGGCCCGTCTCTGGACACTGTGCTATCTAACCTCCAAACAAGCTTCAATGCCATACAACACTCCTTCCGTGGCCTCCAACTGCTCTTAAACGCTAGTAAGACCAAATGCATGCTTTTCAACCGGTCGCTGCCTGCACCTGCATGCCCGACTAGCATCACCACCCTGGATGGTTCCGACCTAGAATATGTGGACGTCTATAAGTACCTAGGTGTCTGGCTAGACCGCAAACTCTCCTTCCAGACTCATATCAAACATCTCCAATCGAAAATCAAATCAAGAGTCGGCTTTCTATTCCGCAACAAAGCCTCCTTCACTCAAGCCGCCAAGCTTACCCTAGTAAAACTGACTATCCTACCGATCCTCGACTTCGGCGATGTCATCTACAAAATGGCTTCCAACACTCTACTCAGCAAACTGGATGCAGTCTATCACAGTGCCATCCGTTTTGTCACTAAAGCACCTTATACTACCCACCACTGCGACTTGTATGCTCTAGTCGGCTGGCCCTCGCTACATATTCGTCGCCAGACCCACTGGCTCCAGGTCATCTACAAGTCTATGCTAGGTAAAGCTCCGCCTTATCTCAGCTCACTGGTCACGATGGCAACACCCATCCGTAGCACGCGCTCCAGCAGGTGTATCTCACTGATCATCCCTAAAGCCAACACCTCATTTGGCCGCCTTTCGTTCCAGTACTCTGCTGCCTGTGACTGGAACGAATTGCAAAAATCGCTGAAGTTGGAGACTTTTATCTCCCTCACCAACTTCAAACATCAGCTATCTGAGCAGCTAACCGATCGCTGCAGCTGTACATAGTCTATTGGTAAATAGCCCACCCTTTTCACCTACCTCATCCCCGTACTGTTTCTATTTATTTACTTTTCTGCTCTTCTGCACACCAATATCTCTACCTGTACATGACCATCTGATCTTTTATCACTCCAGTGTTAATCTGCAAAATTGTAATTATTTGCCTACCTCCTCATGCCTTTTGCACACATTGTATATAGACCCCCCCTTCGTTTTCTACTGTGTTATTGACTTGTTAATTGTTTACTCCATGTGTAACTCTTTGTTGTATGCTCACACTGCTATGCTTTATCTTGGCCAGGTCGCAGTTGCAAATGAGAACTTGTTCTCAACTAGCCTACCTGGTTAAATAAAGGTGTTCTCAACTAGCCTACCTGGTTAAATAAAGGTGAAATAAAAAAATAAATAAAAAAACCTTCATGAATGAACAATCTCATCTCCCTGCCAAGCAGAAATGTTCTTTAATTGCGTCGACATGCCAGCGCATCCCCTACTCTATCAGACCGTCTCTGAACACACACACAGTTACTTACACACAAACAAACCTAAGATGACGGGGGTACTGGAGAACTCAGCAGATTGCATGTCCCACTGGTATGGGGCCTGTCGCTGCAGCTCAGTGGGTGTGGATGGTGGCGGCTCTCCTCTCATCTTCTTGTCTCCTTTCTTCTCCGATGTAATGATCTGTCCCAAAATATGTGCTCCTGCCGCTGTGATCCACAGAATGATAGCTCTCACCCACACACCAGTATATTGAGCTGTGTTGATCACACACTCCGGCCCCTCAATCTGACAGACGTCTCGTTAGCGCTCTGTCTGGATGATCTGGGTGTGGGCTGTGCCCCCGCATATCCCTGTGTGTCTGTGGTGAGCTGATCACACCACTAAAAGACTGGTGGGCTCTGTCTGAGCTACCATCTTCTGAACTTCTGTGTTGAGCCCTATTTAGACTACCAACTACTCTTCTCTCCCTCAGCTCCCCGCTCTTTTACCGTTCATTCTTTCTCTTTGTCCTCTCACTTTCTCTTTGTTCTTTCGCTCTCTTTCTCTCCTCGCTTGCGCTCTCTTTCTCTCCTCGCTTGCGCTCTCTTTCTCTCCTCGCTTGCGCTCTCTTTCTCTCCTCGCTTGCGCTCTCTTTCTCTCCTCGCTTGCGCTCTCTTTCTCTCCTCGCGTGCCCTCTTTCCTTCCTCACGCTCTCTTTCTGTCCTCGCTCGTGCTCTCTTTCTGTCCTCGCTCGTGCTCTCTTTCTGTCCTCGCTCGTGCTCTCTTTCTCTCCTCGCTCGCGCACTTTTTCTGTCCTCACGCTCTCTTTCTCTCCTCGCTCGCACTCTTTCTCTCCTCGCGTGCTCTCTTTCTGTCCTCGTGCTCTCTTTCTGTCCTCGTGCTCTCTTTCTGTCCTCACGCTCTCTTTCTCTCCACGCTCGTGCTCTCTTTCTGTCCTCACGCTCTCTTTCTCTCCTCGCTCGTGCTCTCTTTCTGTCCTCGCTCGTGCTCTCTTTCTCTCCTCGCTCGTGCTCTCTTTCTGTCCTCGCTCGTGCTCTCTTTCTGTCCTCGATCGTGCTCTCTTTCTGTCCTCGCTCGTGCTCTCTTTCTGTCCTCGCTCGTGCTCTCTTTCTCTCCTCGCTCGTGCTCTCTTTCTCTCCTCGCTCGTGCTCCCTTTCTCTCCTCGCTCGTGCTCCCTTTCTCTCCTCGCTCGTGCTCTCTTTCTCTCCTCGCTCGTGCTCTCTTTCTCTCCTCGCTCGTGCTCCCTTTCTCTCCTCGCTCGTGCTCCCTTTCTCTCCTCGCTCGTGCTCCCTTTCTCTCCTCGCTCGCGCTCTTTCTCTCCTCGCGTGCTCTCTTTCTCTCCTTGCGTGCTCTCTTTCTCTCCTCGCTTGTGCTCTCTTTCTCTCCTCGCTCGTGCTCTCTTTCTCTCCTCGCTCGTGCTCTCTTTCTCTCCTCGCTCGTGCTCTCTTTCTCTCCTCGCTCGTGCTCTCTTTCTGTCCTCGCTCGTGCTCTCTTTCTGTCCTCGCTCGTGCTCTCTTTCTGTCCTCGCTCGTGCTCTCTTTCTGTCCTCCTCCCCGCTCTCTTAGGTAGAGGTCAAGATGCAGAAGACCGAGTGGATCAGGTGGGAGAAGCTGGAGGGAGAGGGACAGGAGCCCAACGTCAAACACTTCATCCCCAGTCAGTTCCTCTCCGTCACACACACGCGTGCTCTCTCCACCTTTTGCGCTCTCTGTCTTACACTAACATATAACAAATTCAGAACTGGTTTCTGGTACTGAAACCTTTTTAATGCGTGTGTGTTTCTGTGTAGACCAGTACCCGCCATTGTCTGCCTCCAGCCGTAACTGGGACAAGGTGGTGGGGGACATCAGTGAGGAGCAGAAGCTGGAGGGACACGCAGCGCTCAACAAACTCTTTCAACAAATCTACTGTGACGGCACTGACGAGGTCAAACGGGCCATGAACAAATCCTTTGTGGGTATACACACACCATGAGAGGAACACACACCACGAGAGGAACACACACCACGAGAGGAACGGAGAAAGGTATTTTGTTTTAGCAGTACACAGTATCACTGACTCTCTTCTCCTCCCCCTGTAGGTAGAGGCGGGTGGTACAGTCCTGAGCACCAACTGGACAGACGTCGGGAAGAGAACGATAGAGATGAGCCCTCCTGATGACATGGAGTTTGAGAAGTACTGAAGAACACTCTCTCTCTCTGTCTCAAATGGATCGCCCATATCTCCTCTCCCCCCCCCCCCTCTTCCTCCTCCCAGGCCATGTCTGTTAATAATTTTTTTATTTTATTTCACCTTTATTTAACTAGGTAGGTTAGCTGAGAACAAGTTCTCATTTACAACTGCGACCTGGCCAAGATAAAGCAAAGCAGTGCGACACAAACAACACAGTTACACATGGAATAAACAAACATACAGTCAATAATACAATAGAGAAACAGTCTATATACAGTGTGTGCAAATGAGGTAAGGCAATAAATAGGTCATAGTGGTGAAATAATTACAATATAGCAATTGAACACTGGAATGATAGGTGTGCAAGTAGAGATACTGGGGTGCAAAGGCATAAAATAAATCAAATAAAAAACAGTATAGGGGGGAGGTAGTAGGATGGGCTATGTACAGGTGCAGTGATCTGTGAGCTGCTCTGACAGCTGGTGCTTAAAGTTAGTGAGGGAGAAAAGTGTCTCCAGCTTCAGTGATATTGCTTTCTCCTCCTTGCCTCCAATGGACATGTCCACTTTATTCCCCCAAAACCACCCTTCCTTCCAGTCCATCTGTCAATATTGGTTTTAGAGCTTTGGTGCTTTTCACCCCAGTCCAGGAACCACTAGTAACTCTAGCGTTTAACCATTCTGACAAACACTATAAAGAGGTTAATCGATACATCTGTCTATCCTATATATAATATAAAAACTGGGAATCATCTGAATGGCCAATTTGGTTAAAGGTAGTGAGTGTAGGGTTGAACCTGATTCCTGGACTGAAAGGTTAGGAAACCCTTTTCACCTCATGTGGCTGTTCTTGTGTTTAGAGCCTTTCTTTATCCGGGGTGGGTGGGAGGTGAGGGACGTTTATGTTGTCCCATTCACCACTTGGAAAGAATACAAAATATGTGAAATGTTGTTGTTTTTTGTACTTGTATAAGAATTCTAGAATATTTTTCCACATCAGCAGCAATACAGTCATGCAATGGAAGTCAAATTTTAATTTCCTTTTCCTCAATGTGATTCAAACTTAAATGTAAGTAAATTATTTTGTTTATGGATCACAATTGTTTGTTTCACTGTGTGTAATGTTGTCTAAGTGACCTCGGGCGTGTTCAGAAGGACAACCATTTTTAAACGTTCTGATAAACATATGTTATGTACATCAAAGGAATCAAACCTGCTCTATTCGTGGCATTTTATCTGCAACATTTGGCTACTGAAGGTGGCCCAAAAGAAAGCTAGCATCGTCAATTACCAATACCGAACACACCCAATCCTGTACTAATCTACTGTACTATATTACAGGGAGTAGACCTCATCCTCACACACTACGCTCTGCTGCTCTCTGCTTTGAGTGGGCGTTGCGATAAGTGCAGGAGCATTAATATGGATATAACTGCATCATCAGCCCTCACACTGAGTTAAGTGAAAAATACACACACCCCTTCCCTTCCTCACTGAGTTAAGTGTTAAATTCATTGCACGTTGTTTCAGGTGCCGTGGTGATCAAATGGCTTCGGTTAAAACTCTTAACTGCATCTCACGCACCCACGCAGCCCCCTGCCTGAAGCTGCTCTACTAACATCAAAAGGAGTTAAGCACTTTGCATCGTGGGTAAGATCTCAGCATGACGGCTGCAGTCTTTAGTCTCATTTAACACTTCTAGAACTGGAACTCTGACATTAAAGCTTTCGGGATCTCTGAAACTCACTGCTGCTCTCAAGGTTTTTCACCTTCTGGATCAACTAGTATATTTTCCATATTAACTCCAGTGTGTTTGGCTGCATGCATGCTGTGTGTACGGTAGCATTCATCTCTGCTCTTGACACATACAGTACAGACTAATTTGCAACAGACAGTTTGAAGGGCCGCTTATGTATTGAGGACAGTACATTACTGAAGTAGTGTGTTGCTATGCAATAAGAATGGCAAAAATGAATTCTATATGTTTGCACTTTGAAATAGTTATTTCATGCTGATGGGAAATATAGTTACTTTTGAGGAGAACTACAAAGCAAACATCACATGTTGTTAGTAGGCCCTACTTCTGGAGAAATGGTTAGGAAATAGTTAGGACAGAAACATTTCTCACTAGCATGATGAATACCTAAAGGCATGCACAGCTGACATACAGTCTAGTCCTCCAACTCATATTTCAGCCTACAGAATAATTCTTACATTTATTTACATCAGAAAGCTAAAAGGAAAGGTGTTAGCTTTCCAAAATCATAACTATCACAGATCATATTATATATAATTGATATAAAAGCTGTGCTGATGCTACTTTGTTATGTTTGGTTTAAGGTGACGAGATCAGACAGGATGATTTTGTTATCACGGGTATGTGGTATGAAAGAGTACTCTTTTCTAAAGTATGTCATATGGTATCGTAGTCTGTGTTATAGTATATCTTATGATGAAAAACTGAATATCCTTGAAAGATTAGTTTTTTCCCTCTCCCTTGCCTAAATCCACCTACTCTCTTCTCTCTCTACCCGCCTCTCCTTCTCTCTGGACTCTAGCAGTCCAGGGCTGGTTGAGGGGTGTTTAGAGGATGCCCAGGATGCGTCCCACCCACCAACAGCAGGGCATGATGACTCTGCATGCTACCCTGCACCCGCGGTAGTGGTAGGGCCAGGGTTGGAACCCGTCCAGGGGCTCACAGATCCTCTGGCACTGGGTGTGGCTCCTCCGGCACACACCCTGGTGGTCCAGCATGGGGTCAAAGGTCATTGTGCCCTCATCGCCATCCAGGCCACGCTTTATGTTGAGGGACAGAAGGGGAGGAGAGGCAGATAGAGGGAGACAGAAAGGGAGTGAGAGAGAGTGAAATACTGATAATAGCCACATTTTTCAACTCTTCTCTAAACCCATTTATGTCTGTATTAATGTATCATGTGTTTCTGTGTAGAATTATATTTCTCATTCAATGATTTATCTCAAATGCAAACAGAGTCTGTGTCTATGTCTGTGGGAGTATGGTTCCATATCTGTGGGAGTCTGGGGATGTCCGTTTCTCTCAGGGGAAGGAGAAGAAGGAGGAGCGGTGAGGATTAGGGGAAGTCTGGGGGTCTACACATGGACAGAGTGGCAGGAGGGGAGCAATTTACACTCCTGAAAGGCTCAATGGGACTTTAGTTTGGTATTTTAAAGGGGTTCATGAGGCGCAGACAAGACTCGGCGTGACAGGCAAACACACACACACTCTGAGTGACAGGCGCACTCACATAATCACACACTGACATTGTAACCCCAACATCTGCTCCTGCTCACACAGCTGTGCATGCTGGGAGAGAGACGGGACCAGGACAGAAACCATTTGTCAGACACTCAACTGTGAACATAACATTATATATCTGAGAGAGGATGTGGTCTGGCTGTTCGTATAGGCCAGTGGTGACACAGCAAACACTGTCAATGAAGGCCAAATATTAGTGCTCTGCTGTGGGAATCTCGAGTAACACAGCATACTGACTGATTGGTCGGGGGGACTCACGTGATAGGGGTTCTCGGGGTTAAATGCTGCTTCCGGGTCCACTTCCTCCTCTGCCCCGGGTGCCTGGCGACGCTGATGAGGGGCCGCCCTCTTCCTCTGCCCACCTGGGGAGAGCACAGAGACAGTCAATACACTATGGAAGCCAACACAACATAATTTGACATCTGGTCATTATTGGAGCCACTTTTGAAGGCAGCACACCTACATTTCTAATACTAATGGCAAAAAACCTACTAATTGTACTGTTTTGCATATCTCCAGTGCATCATGTTGCTATGTGCATTGCTTGGAGTCACTTTCATAACTTATTGTTGTTCTGTGATCATTTTAAAGGGTCTGATTGGGTACTGTTGGTGTAGGTGTGACGGAGCCAGAAAATGTGCAGGTCTCCACACAAATCACGGATCTTGGTGCTGAGGAAGGCAGGGTCAGAGAGGGGCACTCTGCCCCCCAGATCCATGCTCACACAGCTGTGCATGCTGGGAGAGAGACGGGACCAGGACAGCTGCCCCCCAGATCCATGACTGTTCCTCAAATTTAGCAGGGGTCACCTCATCCTGGAGAGAGAAAGACAGGGGGGGGGGGGGGGGTTATAAATACACAATAAACATTGAAATGTAAATCATATACAGTGGGGCAAAAAAGTATTTAGTCAGCCACCAATTGTGCAAGTTCTCCCACTTAAAAAGATGAGAGTGGCCTGTAATTTTCATCATAGGTACACTTCAACTATGACAGACAAAATGAGAAAAAAAATCCAGAAAATCACATGTAGGATTTTTAAAGAATTTTTTTTCAAATTATAGTGGAAAATAAGTATTTGTTCACCTATAAACAAGCAAGATTACTGGCTCTCACAGACCTGTAACTTCTTCTTTAAAACCTATTAAGGCTACCCCCCTACTTTTAATAATGACATATCAGGCAATTTCCGGCCAAACGTTCCCCTAGCGGGATGTATGTCCTAGACAGGTTAAGGGGCTCCTCTGTCCTCCACTCGTTACCTGTATTAATGGCACCTGTTTAAACTTGTTATCAGTTTAAAAGACACCTGTCCACAACCTCAAACAGTCACACTCCAAACTCCACTATGGCCAAGACCAAAGAGCTGTCAAAGGACACCAGAAACAAAATTGTAGACCTGCACCAGGCTGGGAAGACTGAATCTGCAATAGGTAAGCAGCTTGGTTTGAAGAAATCAACTGTGGGAGCAATGGAAGACATACAAGACCACTGATAATCTCCCTCGATCTGGGGCTCCACGCAAGATCTCACCCCGTGGGGTCAAAATGATCACAAGAACGGTGAGCAAAAATCCCAGAACCACACGGGGGGCCTAGTGAATGACCTGCAGAGAGCTGGGACCAAAGTAATAAAGCCTACCATCAGTAACACACTACGCCGCCAGGGACTCAAATCCTGCAGTGCCAGACATGTCCCCCTGCTTAAGCCAGTACATGTCCAGGTCCGTCTGAAGTTTGCTAGAGAGAATTTGAATGATCCAGAAGAAGATTGGGAGAATGTCATATGGTCAGATGAAATCAAAATATAACTTTTTGGTAAAAACTCAACTCGTCGTGTTTGGAGGACAAAGAATGCTGAGTTGCATCCAAAGAACACCATACCTACTGTGAAGCATGGGGGTGGAAACATCATGCTTTGGGGCTGTTTTTCTGCAAAGGGACCAGGATGACTGATCTGTGTAAAGGAAAGAATGAATGTGGCCAAGTATCGTGAGATTTTGAGTGAAAGCCTCCTTCCATCAGCAAGGGCATTGAAGATGAAACGTGGCTGGGTCTTTCAGCATGACAATGATCCCAAACACACCGCCCGGGCAACGAAGGAGTGGCTTCGTAAGAAGCATTTCAAGGTCCTGGAGTGGCCTAGCCAGTCTCCAGATCTCAACCCCATAGAAAATCTTTGGAGGGAGTTGAAAGTCCGTGTTGCCCAGCAACAGCCCCAAAACATCACTGCTCTAGAGGAGATCTGCATGGAGGAATGGGCCAAAATACCAGCAACAGTGTGTGAAAACCTTGTAAAGACTTACAGAAAACGTTTGACCTCTGTCATTGCCAACAAAGGGTATATAACAAAGTATTGAGATAAACGTTTGTTATTGCCCAAATACTTATTTTCCACCATAATTTGCAAATAAATGCATTAAAAATCCTACAATGTGATTTTCTGGATTTTTTAAACTAATTTTGTGTGTCATAGTTGAAGTGTACCTATGATGAAAATTACAGGCCTCTCTCATCTTTTTAAGTGGGGGAACTTGCACAATTGGTGGCTGACTAAATACTTTTTTGCCCCACTGTAAGTAGCTCTCGACTATACAAAGTTGACAGACAGACACGGGCTCTTAAGGAAAGCCCCTGGGCTTACACTATGTTTGACGGACAGTAATTATTTTCCTGTTTAATGGCAATTTTCTGACTCTTGACCCCTTGTCTGTTTTGATATGGTTTGCTCTTTCTCATTCCCCCTTTTCTGTTTAAATCTTTTGTATGTTTTCTAAATGAAACCAATAACAAAGTACATATTAAAACAGGGAAATCCCTCATGCTTTTTTAAAATATATAGTTTATGACCTAGTGTTCGTTAGATGTTAGATTTATTGGATGGTCTGCGTTCGGTACTTTATGAAGCCCTGAGGTAGAACTGAGTAGAAAACACAGTTGTTCCACCAATTCGGTGCCTTTTGAGAAAGGTAACTTGGTCAATTTATTTTTTATTTCACCTCATTTTAACATTCTGTCATAAAGAGCACATCTTTAACTTAATAAACAGCACATTTTCCAATTTCATGACGTAAAAAATATAAGTGGCATATAAAGTAACAGGGTTGACCATAACAGGATGAATGATTTCTTCTTAAATCAGTCATAAATCCCTTTGTGACGGGGAATGGAAGCTTGTTGTCTGCAACAGGGAGTGGCAAAAAAGTAACAGGGTTGACGTGTTATGCTCGACCTGCTTAGTTTTCCACCACAAAACACCAGAAAATGGCCAAAAAGAGTAGAACCATCTCACCTTCTTTAACTCTAGGATTTGACTATTAGATGGTCAATGTTTTGGTTTTTTTAGGAATAGTTTAACCATATTAAAATGAGAGTTCAGTTCACATAACAGGGTTGACCTTAAAATGAGGGACAGATGTAAATGAATCATTAATCACATGAAATAAATAATACTCTTCAGAAGTAACTTTGTCAGAGCATCAAAATAACTAGGGCTTTACAATTTAAACTTGGATAAAATGTGGGACTAAGTGATGGAGCAAGCCTTTAGTCATAACTGTGTGTGGTGAGCTTTCTGGCACCCAGAGCTGCTGAGGCATCAGCCAAGTGGGTGCCATGCATTACGAAGGAGAAGACCAGTAGCTACATGACTCAGGCTGGTTCCCAGAGTAGCCCTCTACATACCCTTCATCAACCATCTCCCTGACCACCGTCCTCTGATCAAGCCATGAACTGTCCCTCTCCATCTTTGGAGGATGCACACAGACTTGTCCTCTACTGGTTGACCTAACTATAGCTAGTGAACTCATCATGTATTGCTTGTTTGTTTTTTGCTTTTGCAGAGCTTTCAAATTGTTATCAAAAGTGATTTAGACATTTAATAAATTATTATTATATTACATTTCTGATTTATTGAATTCTCCAAAGGCAACTTCATTTAATATTGCAGGCTTTTGATATTCAATGTTGGTGCAGTTTCTACTTAAAATATCAAAGGAACGCAAAGGCACTCATCTCGTGTAATGACTCAGTAGCTCTTCTGTTGATGAAAAAACCTTTAGGTTCTCTCCAGTATTTAGGTGCTCAAACAAAGTCAGGAGACATTCACATTAAGTCTACAAGCTGACAGAAAAACATGACCTACATATTAAAAAGTATATCATCTGACACACATACAGACAGACACAGACACACAGCTAACACTAATAACATGGTAATAACATTGTATTATTAGAGTAATAAACATGTGTTGCTAGTTACTAAACAGGTAATAGATAGTCAGGGGAATGTTATCATCTAACCCAACAGATTACTTTTTCATTTTAAATTATTAGCTTGGGGGACAAACAACAGCAAGGGTCCTCCACTGCAGGACCGATAAGAGTTTATCTGACCCAGTGTGTGTGTGTGTGTGTGTGTGTCACCCCTGCGAGACTGATAAGAGTTTATCTGACCCATATTTCCCATCACTCTAAATTACAGCAGATGACCAGCCTGCAGCTACTATTATAACCACATCTCCCTATCTGAGCCGAACACACACACACACAGTTTGGCACACAGCAGAATAAATAAATGGCTGTTTACAAGGCAGAGAGTAAGGTACTGTGTGTATGTGTGTGTTTGTGAGAGAACAGCCCTGCATGATGTTTAATGATGTGTACATTGTGCATATGCAGCGCTAACTGATTTAAATAATCAGACGGCCTCATTTCGGCACAGGGACAGCTTACACACACACACACACACACACACAGAGAAACACACACAAACACAACTTGCAGCACTGTGACAGCTTGACAGGCTTGTTCAGATGTTGTTAAGATCAGTGTGTTGATCCAACCCACCTCGTCCCAGTTTGGCCAGAGAGCGAGAGTGTGAAAACATGTCTCACAAGTAAAAGCAATCCTTCTCTCTGAGAGGCATGTGCTAGTGTGTGTATAGTGCTGAGCGATTGTATATTTTCCACTTTTTAAACAACTAATGACTTAGGTTAAATGATTTGAATTCAGTTTTTTTCCATGAGCTCATTACGCACATTGCAGCCGTTTCTCTAGAGATAAATACGTTCAAGCCCGAACTGTGCGAAGTAGTAGGGAGTTGTAGTTTCCAACAGGACAATATTCTACATATTTTAGTGCAGAAAACATGGTAATTAACTACAATGACCATAATCCATTGCGCGGTCTGTGTTTCTTTTACACCTGCTATGTAAAAGAGACTGCGGGATCGGAGAGGGATAGAGAGCAGTTGCTTTGCGAGGTATTTCTACCTGAAAATACATGATCTAAGTGATCGATAGTTATATTCAGCAGTCATAAAGGTATGCCTTATTTACTTTGAAGATCTACCTAAATAGTGATTTTGTCAGAGAGATGAGAAGATGACGTGGAATTAAATAATAAAGTAATCAAATAAAACAAAAGTAAAATACACAACAACTGAACTATTGTATTAAAGTAATGTGAAAAAATGATGGCTAATAAGAGATAAGCAGTAATGGGCAGTCACTACCATCATGGTGTCACGCCCTGGCCATAGAGAGGCTTTTTATTCTCTATTTTGGTTAGGCCAGGGTGTGACTAGGGTGGGCATTCTATGTCCTTTTTTCTATGTTTTGTATTTCTATGTCTTGGCCTGGTATGGTTCTCAATCAGGGACAGCTGTCTATCGTTGTCTCTGATTGAGAACCATACTTAGGTACCCTTTTCCCCCACCTGTTTTGTGGGAAGTTAACTTTGACTTTGTTCAGGGCACATAGCGTCACGGTTTGGTTTGGTTTGGTTTGGTTTGGTTTGGTTTGGTTTGGTTTGTTTTTTTTTGTCTGCGTCATTTTTAATCAAAAGAAAATGTACGCTTACTATGCTGCACCTTGGTCCTCACCTTCTTCCCACGACAGCCGTGTGTCACGCCCTGGCCTTATATCTTTGTTTTCTTTATTCGTTTGGTTGGGCCAGGGAGTGACATGGGTGATGTATGGTTTGTCTCATCTAGGGTGTTTGTACTGTCTAGGGGTTTTTATGGATTTATGGGGTTGTGTTCATTCTAGGTGTTTATATAAGTCTATGGTTGCCTGGATTGGTTCTCAATCAGAGGCAGGTGTTTATCGTTGTCTCTGATTGGGAACCATATTTAGGCAGCCATGTTCTTTGGGTATTTTGTGGGTGATAGTTTCCTGTGTCAGTGTTTGTTCCACACGGGACTGTTTTGTTGCCAGTTCACTTTATTATTTTGTATCTGTGTTCATGTTTAGTTTTTCTTATTAAAAACCATGTACACCTACCACGCTGCATATTGGTCCGATCCTTGTTTCACCTCTTCAGAGGAGGAAATCTGCCGTGACACATGGGACATTCACTAATGGTTTTATTCTGTGTTACAGCATTCAACCCAAATAATGACTAGTACATTAAGTGGTTTTAAAAAATGATCAAAACCAATACTTATTTTTTTAATAAAATCAAATAAAAAGCACCAATCTTTCAGCACTAGTGTGTGAGGCTCCACAGCTCACAGTCCACCTCCCCATTCTGCCACTAGTGTGTGTGAGGCTCCACAGCTCACAGTCCACCTCCCCATTCTGCCACTAGTGTGTGTGAGGCTCCACAGCTCACAGTCCACCTCCCCATTCTGCCACTAGTGTGTGTGAGGCTCCACAGCTCACAGTCCACCTCCCCATTCTGCCACTAGTGTGTGTGAGGCTCCACAGCTCACAGTCCACCTCCCCATTCTGCCACTAGTGTGTGTGAGGCTCCACAGCTCACAGTCCACCTCCCCATTCTGCCACTAGTGTGTGAGGCTCCACAGCTCACAGTCCACCTCCCCATTCTGCCACTAGTGTGTGTGAGGCTCCACAGCTCACAGTCCACCTCCCCATTCTGCCACTAGTGTGTGTGAGGCTCCACAGCTCACAGTCCACCTCCCCATTCTGCCACTAGTGTGTGTGAGGCTCCACAGCTCACAGTCCACCTCCCCATTCTGCCACTAGTGTGTGAGGCTCCACAGCTCACAGTCCACCTCCCCATTCTGCCACTAGTGTGTGTGAGGCTCCACAGCTCACAGTCCACCTCCCCATTCTGCCACTAGTGTGTGTGAGGCTCCACAGCTCACAGTCCACCTCCCCATTCTGCCACTAGTGTGTGTGAGGCTCCACAGCTCACAGTCCACCTCCCCATTCTGCCACTAGTGTGTGAGGCTCCACAGCTCACAGTCCACCTCCCCATTCTGCCACTAGTGTGTGTGAGGCTCCACAGCTCACAGTCCACCTCCCCATTCTGCCACTAGTGTGTGTGAGGCTCCACAGCTCACAGTCCACCTCCCCATTCTGCCACTAGTGTGTGTGAGGCTCCACAGCTCACAGTCCACCTCCCCATTCTGCCACTAGTGTGTGTGAGGCTCCACAGCTCACAGTCCACCTCCCCATTCTGCCACTAGTGTGTGTGAGGCTCCACAGCTCACAGTCCACCTCCCCATTCTGCCACTAGTGTGTGTGAGGCTCCACAGCTCACAGTCCACCTCCCCATTCTGCCACTAGTGTGTGTGAGGCTCCACAGCTCACAGTCCACCTCCCCATTCTGCCACTAGTGTGTGTGAGGCTCCACAGCTCACAGTCCACCTCCCCATTCTGCCACTAGTGTGTGTGAGGCTCCACAGCTCACAGTCCACCTCCCCATTCTGCCACTAGTGTGTGTGAGGCTCCACAGCTCACAGTCCACCTCCCCATTCTGCCACTAGTGTGTGTGAGGCTCCACAGCTCACAGTCCACCTCCCCATTCTGCCACTAGTGTGTGTGAGGCTCCACAGCTCACAGTCCACCTCCCCATTCTGCCACTAGCTCTCTGATAATCTGACAGCTGCTAACAGGACTTTAAAGCCTTGTATGTGAGCTGGAACTTTGCTTCTCCTGACTGCAGGGTTACTGGCTCATGACCTTCTCTGGCTGTTCATTAAGTTGCTACATTAAGGGAAAAAACACCAGTATACAGTAGAGGAACATGAATAGATATATGTTCACCATCAAATACTCCTAAACTGGCTTCACTCTGAGAGAAATGGACAACATGACAGTCGGGGCTATAACACATGACTTGGGGGGTGGGGAGTCCCTTGTGTCAGCTGAGGCCAGATCACAGGTCTGGTTTGGGTATAGTTTGTGGCAGAGGAGCCCCCCCCCAGGCCAGAGAGAGAGCTCATGTTTGGGTCTGGATGCCAATCTACTACAATCTCTTCCTTTCCCTTTACAAGCCCTCAGGTTAAACACATCCAGGCCAACTAACCACACACACACCGCCACGGCAGACACATCCACACACAGCTAACCCAGCCAGAGTCAACCACTCAGTTCATCTTAGATCTGTCCTGTAATCGCTTAAATTACCTCAGTCCCTATACATAGCCCGCACCCCAACCCTCAGCCAAAGTTAACCGTGTCTGACAGTTGATAGGTGTGTGTCGTGGTCAGATAGGTAACCCAGAACTTCTCTGACCTGATACCTTCACCTTTAGACAGACAGAGACACACAGAGGAAGGTGATGAGTGAAGTAGCACGCAAGTGTTAGAGTGAGAGAGAGGGAGGGAGAGAGAGACAGAGGCACTGGCATACAGGACACACCCGCAGCCCCAACAAGGCTGAGGGACCCATGAGATCTGTGGGCCCATGTGCCTGTCATCAATGTCTATTTCTTGTTTTCATGTAATAAATCATTTTGACAGTAACCTTCTAAAAAATACATTTATTCATATACCTTTTTTGATTTCCATATGTACCAGGAAGATAAGTGTTTGTTTCTTGGGCTTCAGGAATGTGACTGAAAAAGTTCCTCAGGCCTTGAAAAAGAAACATTTAAACTGATTGAAAGTATAAGGGGGACCATGAACAAATGTCGTGGTCAAGGCTACGATGGTGACAGTGCAATGAGTGGAGCTTAATCAGGTGTTTTAAAGTTCATATCAGACGGAGAGCCTAATGCTTCTTATGTAGTTCTTTATGAGTTTTAGTTTAGAGAACGAGCTCTTTGCAGAAACGACAGTTACAGGGATGGTAAAAACAGCTTGATTGCCGTAGCAACCTCAGGGAAACTAGGCAGAAGGGAGGAGTGCTAATATTAAAGCAGTTTTGCGATATCTTTAATTGCGTTTCTCATTCTCCTTAATTGTTGGCCTCAACACGTCACGGAACAAGATTAAGTGAATAGGAAGCTCTGGGGACAGGTCGTCTGGATATTGGACAGACAATAAATCAGCAGATACAAACAAGTTGTCATATTTTGCAGACAACAGTTCTTGAGGGCTTGAACAAAAAAAGTGGTTTGATTTTCATTCTTACTGGTGAATTGAAGATTGAGATTGAGGAATATCAACAGTCCCTTATCTCTGGCATGCATCATTCAAAAATAAATTTAAATTGTGTGCAGCGCAATGGACATATAATTCACAATGTCTCAGGAAAGACTGTCTGGGTTGACAATACCCAGTATAGAAAACAGTCGGGCCTGCAACCTGGACCTACAGGCCGTGGGGAAAACAGTACTTCAGAAGACCAAGGGAGTCTCAAGTTGGATTTAATTTGTTTTAGGCCTCATTTAATTTTCCTTAAATATTGCAGTCCATTTGTGTAGGCTATTAGCGAGACAATAAATAGTAGCTGTTTTTACCCTCAAGGCAACTACTTTTTTCCTCATTGTTAGGCTATTTGATGTGTCATTTTTATAAAAAGATTATAAATAGCACCTAAATCACAGCTAAAGACACTATAGATGGTATTATACAGTACAAGTCAACAGTTTGGACACACCTACTCATTTTAGGGTTTTTCTTTATTTTTTACTATTTTCTACATTGTAGAATAATAGTGAAGACATCAAAACTTTGAAATAACAAATGGAACACATATGGACAAATCAAATATATTTTATATTTGAGATTCTTCAAAGTAGCCAACATTTGCCTTGATGACAACTTTGTACACTCTTGGCATTCTCTCAACCAGCTTCATGAGGTAGCCATCTGGAATGCATTTCAATTAACAGGTGTGCCTTGTTAAAAGTAAATTTGTTGAATTTATTTCCTTCTTAATGTGTTTGAGCCAATCAGTTGTGATGTGACAAGGTAGGGGTGGTACACAGAAGATAGCCCTATTTGGTAAAAGACCAAGGCCATATTATGGCAAGAACAGCTCAAATAAGCTAAGACAAATGACAGTCCATCATTACTTTAAGACATTTCAAAAGCTTTTAAAGTGTCTTCAAGTGTAGTTGCAAAAAACATAAAGTGCTATAATGATATTGGCTCTCATGAGGACCGCCACAGGAGAGGAAGACCCAGAGTTAACTGTCTCTCATGAGGACCACCACAGGAGAGGAAGACCCAGAGTTACCTGTCTCTCATGAGGATTGCCACAGGAGAGGAAGACCCAGAGTTACCTGTCTCTCATGAGGACCGCCACAGGAGAGGAAGACCCAGAGTTACCTGTCTCTCATGAGGACCGCCACAGGAGAGGAAGACCCAGAGTTACCTGTCTCTCATGAGGACCGCCACAGGAGAGGAAGACCCAGAGTTACCTGTCTCTCATGAGGACCGCCACAGGAGAGGAAGACCCAGAGTTACCTGTCTCTCATGAGGACCGCCACAGGAGAGGAAGACCCAGAGTTACCTCTGCTGCAGAGGATAAGTTCATTAGAGTTACCTGTCTCTCATGAGGACCGCCACAGGAGAGAAAGACCCAGAGTTAACTCTGCTGCAGAGGATAAGTTCATTAGAGTTACCTGTCTCTCATGAGGACAGCCACAGGAGAGGAAGACCCAGAGTTAACTCTGCTGCAGAGGATAAGTTCATTAGAATTACCAGCCTCAGAAATTGCAGCCCAAATAAATGCTTCACAAAGTTCAAGTAAAAGACACATCTCAACATTAACTGTTCAGAGGAGACTGTGTGAATCAGGCCTTCGTGGTCTAATTGCTGCAAAGAAACCACTACTAAAGGACACCAGTAAGAAGAAGAGACATGATTGGGCCAAGAAACATGAGCAATGGACATTAGACCGGTGGAAATCTGTCCTTTGGTCTGATGAGTCCAAATTAGATTTTTGGTTCCAACCACTGTGTCTTTGCGAGATGCAGAGTAGGTGAACGGATGATCTCCGCATGTGTGGTTCCCTGGAGGAGGAGGAAGAGGAGGTGTGATGGTGCATTGCTGGTGACACTGTCAGTGATTTAGTTATAATTCAAGACACACTTAATCAGCATGGCTACCACAGCATTCTGCAGCAATACGCCATCCAATCTGGTTTGGGGTTAGTGGGACTATCATTTGTTTTTCAACAGGACAATGACTCAACACCTCCAGGCTGTGTAAGGGCTATTTTACCAAGAAGGAGAGTGATTGAGTGCTTCATCAGATGACCTGGCCTCCATAATCACCTGACCACAACCCAATTGAAATTGTTTTTTTTTATTCTACAATGTAGAAAATAGTTTAAATTGTCACGAATATCACCGAAAGTGTTCGAGCGCCTTCCTGTTCGGGCGGCGCTCGGCGGTCGTTGTCGTTGGTCTACTAGCTGCCACCGATCCCTTTTTCCCTTTTCGTTTGGTTTTGTCTAATTGTTTTCACCTGTTCCTTGTTGGGATTTTGGGGTTGGGGTTATTTAAGTTTGATTAGCCCGCTTGTGTTTGTGTGGGCTTGTTGCTGTATATGTAAGAGGTGTATTGATTATTGTTGTGTTCGCACTGTCCGGGTTATACCAGTGATATTTGGGTTGTGTTTGCGCTGTCCGGGTTATACCAGTGATATTTGGGTTGTGTTTGCGCTGTCCGGGTTATATCAGTGATATTTGGGTTGTGTTTGCGCTGTCCGGGTTATACCAGTGATATTTGGGTTGTGTTTGCGCTGTCCGGGTTATACCAGTGATATTTGGGTTGTGTTTGCGCTGTCCGGGTTATACCAGTGATATTTGGGTTGTGTTTGCGCTGTCCGGGTTATACCAGTGATATTTGGGTTTTGTTTTACGCCTGTGTTCGGCGTCACCCATTGTACGCGTTCCTGTTTTTGGACATTAAAGCGTTTTACCCTCGAATCTTCTGCTCTCTGCGCCTGACTCCACACCCATCACTCTTCGAGCGTTACAAAAATAAAGAACAACTTTTGAATGAGAAGGTGTGTCCAGACTTTGGACTGGTACAGTAGCTAAAGATAGTACACTTCATAATGAAACAATCCCTACTAAGCTAGTGTTTTGAGGGTGGACTCACAGTATTTTTTTTACATTAATAGACTGGTTTTACTTTCTATCCAAGCTGTGAGAAGGGAGGACAGCTCATGTCATGCAGGTTCAGGTAGCCTATATATTCAGCTGTATATTTTTTTTAAATCAATTGGTAGCTGATTAG
This sequence comes from Oncorhynchus kisutch, assembly GCF_002021735.2. Lineage (NCBI taxonomy): Eukaryota > Metazoa > Chordata > Actinopteri > Salmoniformes > Salmonidae > Oncorhynchus > Oncorhynchus kisutch. The sequence goes on along the minus strand of NC_034203.2, from coordinate 32,938,884 downwards.
TATTCTGTTGTATCGGAAATTAATTTGACAATCTGCATTGTTTGAATTTTGAACTTTAATTAGTGAATTATATTATTGCCACAAGCCAGAAGTAAAAGAATGTCAGCATTGTGGTACCGTGTATAGCTTCGTGAAGTGTCAGCATTGTGATACCGTGTATAGCTTCGTGAAGTGTCAGCATTGTGATACCGTGTATAGCTTCGTGAAGTGTCAGCATTGTGATACCGTGTATAGCTTCGTGAAGTGTCAGCATTGTGGTACCGTGTATAGCTTCGTGAAGTGTCAGCATTGTGGTACCGTGTATAGCTTCGTGAAGTGTCAGCATTGTGATACCGTGTATAGCTTCGTGAAATGTCAGCATTGTGATACCGTGTATAGCTTCGTGAAGTGTCAGCATTGTGATACCGTGTATAGCTTTGTGAAATGTCAGCATTGTGATACCGTGTATAGCTTCGTGAAGTGTCAGCATTGTGATACCGTGTATAGCTTCGTGAAGTGTCAGCATTGTGATACCGTGTATAGCTTCGTGAAATGTCAGCATTGTGATACCGTGTATAGCTTCGGAAAATGTTAGGCTTAACCTGAGAAAATGACGACCAAATAGGCCTACCAATAAACATTAGCTAAAACAAAAGGCGACCTTGCCAGGGGCCCCAGAAAACTGTGTTACGCCTGTGGACAGAGGGAGAGGGAGACTGGATAGGGAGAGGCAGTAGGAGAGCTGAGGTCATTCCTACCAGGTCGAACAGAAGTGAGTCTTTGTTGAGAGTTTTCACATCAGGCAGGTGAGCTTTGACCTGGGTCTTAATGTAACACTTCTCTCCTCCAGCGAAACGGACACCAGTTATACCCTGGAGAGAGAGAGATTGAAGAGAGCAAATGGATTATAACAAAAGCATTTCAAATTGAATGAGAAATGTGCATCCAACATGTTACATAATTACTTCAATGTACCATTGGAATTAGAATGGTTTGTTGTAGTTGTCATTGCTGTTGTTCTTTCAAACTTACAACCTGGAAGTCGTGGACCTCCACTGCCTCACCATTTCCTCTGCCGGGGGGAATCTCTCTATGTTGTTGGTACCATCAATCCTCCACCTTACCGTTAATACTCATGCTGTAGTGGATGTTGTAGAACTGTAGAACACACACACACACACACAGCGATGAAGGAATCATAGTTTTGTGCAAGGTTGTACGAGGTGACCGTTGTTTTGAGATTTAATTGGGGGGAGTTTCTATCCGTTTTTAGCATCTAGTTTAGTTGAAGTTAGTTTTTAGACTTGATTTATTATTTTTTTTATTTAGTTTCAGTTTGATAAAAATCTTTCTATTTCATTTTTATATTATTTACTGTTAGGGATAGAATGTAGCCTAGGTGTGGGAGACTAGGAGACATGTATGTGTTTTGGGCCTATAGTTGGACCACAGAGTGAAGGAAAAGCAGCCAACAAGTTCTCAGCATATGTGGGAACTCCTTCAAGACTGCTGAAAAAGCATTCCAGGTGAAGCTGGTTAAGAGAATGCCAAGAGTGTGCAAAGCTGTCATGAAGCCAAAGGGTGGCTACTTTGAAGAATTTCAAATAAAAAATATATTATGATTTGTTTAACACTTTTTGGTTACTACATGATTCCATATGTGTTATTTCATAGTTTTTATGTCTCCACAATAAAACAAAAGGTTTTATAGTTATTATGACACCTGCAATGTGGGGCTCTATTTCCTACCGCCATCGCATGTTCGCTCTTCTTTCAAACTCCCCGTGAGTTCTATAGGCTGCTGTATTTAACGTTCAGCTAACAAGAGCTTGTGTCCCTCTTCAAATAGTCTATTGGTATAAGAAATGATGTCCGACAAGCTATTCTAGTCTAGCTTTTCCTGCCTGGAACTCCAAGAGCTACAGAGCATTTTTTTAAGGAGAGAGGTCAGCGGAGGTGCGTATTCCCAAGAGACAGAGGTTATAAGTTAGAAGCTTATTATGCATCACCCATCATTAATTAGCTAAACATAAGGCTAATACTGCATTGAATATATTTCTTGAAAGACGTAGGCTAGGACATGTATATATCAATCTAGAACAGGATGATCTATTTTGGAATCAATTTGAATGTAGTTGATGGAGAGAGAGAAAGAATGCGAGAGAGTGCTCGCGTGTTCACTGATTTAAAACAACGATATTTGATTGTAAAACTCTGACTCTGAAATCAATTTTAAAATCTTCACAATAAAAAAAACAAGGTGAGCCCTGAAAGCCAGATGGAGATGGGTAAATTCGGTCTTTATATTACTGTGGCATAGACAATGCTTCAGCAAATGCAAGCATACCTGAAAAAAAGTTACCATGATGAAATGATTTACAATGCATTGTGAACTGCGCTCCATACTGAGATGGGCTGTCTGTCCCCATCCTGAGCGTTGATTCAACATGCAGAGGCCATAGAGAAACCAGATTTAGACATCACATATCATTTACCAGTTCCATTTCACCCCATGCTGTTCAAAAAAATCATTTATTGTAATTTACCGGTTTCTCGCAGTTACTTAATTAAGGGGGAGGTTTTGGGTGGTAAATCCCTGTAAATCTCGATAACCGGGTTCCCGCCATTCAACCCTAATCGGGATATGTAATAGAGTAGCAGCAGGGTAAGTGAAGTGTGAAATTGTGTCTGTGTGAGTGTGCGTGTGGCGTCAATATGCATGTGTGTGTGTATTTTGTACGTGTGAGTGTACGTAGTGTGTGTGCTTGGGGGTAGAAGCTGTTCAGGTGCCTTTTGGTCCCAGACTTGGCGCTCTGGTACCGCCAGTGATGATACGGGCCGTACGCACTACTCTCTGTAGCGCTTTGCGGTCGCATGCAGAGTAGTTGCCATACCAAGCAGTGATGCAGCCAGTCAAGATTCTCTAAATGGATCAGCTATATATCGTTTTGAGGATCTGAGGGCCCATGCCAAATATTTTCAGCCTACTGAGGGTGAAGAGGGGTTGTAATGACCTCTTCACGATTGTGTTGGTGTGTTCGGACCATGATAGGTCTTTAGTGATGTGGACACTGAGGAACTTGAATCCCGGAACATATTCTCAAGTCTGTGCTAGCAAAATAGTCCTGTAGCGTAGTATCCGCTTCATCGGACCACTTCTGAGCATGTCACTGGTACTTCCTGTTTGAGTTTTTGCTTGTTAGAAGGAATCAGGAGGATATAGTTATGGTCCGATTTGCCAAATTGAGGGTGGGGGAGAGCTTTGTATGCCTCTCTGTGTTTGTAATATGGTGATCTAGATGATTTTATCTCTCTAGTTGCACAGGTAACATACTGGTAGAAATTAGGTAAAACAGATTTCAGTTTTCCCGCAATAAAATCACCGGCCACTAGGAGCGCCGCCTCCGAATTAGCATTTTCTTGTTTGCTTATGGCTCTATACAGCTCATTTAGTGCGGTCTTACTGCCAGCAGCGGTTTGTGGTGGTAAATAGACAGCTGCGAAAAATACAGATGAAAAATCTCTTGGTAAATAATATGGTCTACAGCTTATCACTTAGGTGAGCAGAACCTTGAGACCCCCTTAATATTAGAGAGAGTGCACCAGCTGACACACACCACCCCCCTGATCTTACCGGACTCTGCCGTTCTGTCCTGCCGATGAATAGAAAAACCAGCTAGATGTATATTATCCATGTCCTTTTTCAGCCATGTCTCTGAGAAGCGTCGTGAATTATAGTTTTTAATGTCTCATTGATGGGATAGTCTCGAATGGAGCTCATCCAGTTTATTCTCCAGCGATTGTGCATGTCAATATAACAGAGGGTAGAGGCGATTTAGTAATTCTCCAACTGTAGGCTCATCACTGTTCCCTCGCGCCGACCTCTATAGCACCGTCTTTGCCTTCTTTGAGTGTCGGAGAGTAGGGCTTCTTTCACTTCCGAATCATTGAAGTAGAAGTCCTCGTCCAAATTGAGGTTAGTGATAGCTGTTCTGATGTCCAGAAGCTGTTTTCGGTCATAGGAAACGATAGCGGAAACATTATGTTAAAAAAAAGTTAAGAGCAGTGCAAAAGAAATACACAAAATAGGACAATTGGTCAAGAGCCTGTAAAACGGCTGCCATTCCTCTGTGAGAGCATGCACAGTGCCATTGACGCCCTCTCCATCTTGAAATAGTCAATTTTCTTCTTTTGAAGTCAAATTAATTGGCTGATCCATCCTGATGTCACGACTCCAACCGGGTCATCAGGTCATGCCAACATGGTCATCTGGAGGGATCAGTCAATGAAGTTGGAAGTCCCGCCCAGTTGTCTAAATCAAAACGGTAAAAATCCTCAATGGCGCTGCCCATGCTAACAGGCTTTTGGCCAGTAGAGGAATCAATCTTATGTGAATTGGATTTAAGGGATAAGCACCTAGTCTGGTGCAATAATTATGATGGAAGGAAACTGTCTTGCCCATGTTTACACAAATCTAATGCTTTTTTGAAACTTGAATAGTAGATATAAGAATAATCAAGTACCTTTACCTTTATCTCACTGAAAGAGAGGGGAAAAACAAATGAAGTCATGGCACATTTGACATGTTATGTTTTGTAATATTAAACATGTATCACATGTAACCCCTTCCAATAGGGTTAATAAAAACAGCTACAACAACAGCAAAAACATAAGTAATACAACAAGTCATCACAACTCTATCAGTTCACAGCCATGCTGCTTGTGTGTTTCTGTTCAACCAAACAAGATGTTCTGTTTTGCAACAGTAGTTGACCGAAACTGGGTGCCCCAAGGTTTAGAAGGCACGTCACCACATCAGACAGCAACTAGCTGTCAGTTTGAAGTTAATCAGTGTGGCATGCGAACGGCTCCTGCAACTTCAGAAGTTGTTTTAGCTTGGCCCAGTCACACTCCGTGCTCGCCCTCTGATTTCTTCCCTGTTAGGTAGTGATAGCTAGGGATAGCGATGCACAAGCTAAGCCTATGTGAAACATTGGCATCTACTGGCAGCATTTAGCCGCCAGATTCAGAAGCTCGAAAACCCCATTGAAAAACCAGCTTGAAAACCCCATTTGATTTTGGAAGTTTAGAAAAACTAAACTCAAACTAAACATAATTTATCATTTATTTTATTTTATTTTACACTGAACAAAAAATATATAAACTCAACATGTGAGTTGTTGGTCCCATATTCCATGAGCTAAAATAAATAAAAATGGAAATGTTCCATATGCTTATTTCTCTCAAATTTTGTGCACAAATCTGTTTACAACCCTGTTAGTGAGCATTTCTACTTTGCCAATAAATCCCCACGCTTGACAGGTGTGACATATCAAGGAACTGATTAAACAACATCATCATTACAAAGTTGCACCTTGTGCTGGGGACAATAAAAGGCCACTTTAAAACGTGTAGTTTTGTATCACACAATGCCACAGATGTCTTGAGGGAACGTGCAATAGGCATGCTGACTGCAGGAATGTCCACCAGAGCTGTTGCCAGAGAAGTGAATGTTAATTGCTCTACCATAAGCTACCTCCAACGTCATTTTAGAGAATTTGGCAGTAGTCCAACCGGCCTCACGTGTAACCACGCCAGGCCTTGATCTCCACATCCGGCTTCTTCACCTGCGGGATCGTCTGAGGGGGGTTGGGGGCGTGGGTATTTCTGTCTGTAATAAAGCCCTTTTGTGTGGAAAAATCTGTCTGATTGGCTGGGCCTGGCTCCCCTGTGGGCCCACCAATGACTGCACCCCTGCCCAGTCATGTGAAATCCATAGATTAGGGTCTAATGAATTTATTTAAATTGACTGATTTCCTTATGTGAACTGTAACTCAGTAAAATCATTCAAATTGTTTCATGTTCCATTTATATTTTTGTTCAGTTTATTTTAGTTCGTTTTGCAGTCAAAGAAAGTAATTTCAGTATAGTTTTAGTTTTTGTAATATTTTCATTTTTATTTTAGTTTCAGTTTTAAGTGGGTTTCCAATTTTAGTTTTTATTTTAGTTTCAGTTTTCGTTTACTGTGTGTGAGAGAGAAGGGGGGTGTAGATTCTATATATGGCTAGTGGGGAGGTTCATAATGGGTGTTTTGTTTACATTCCCCCATCCACATCCTATAAACAGCAAGACAAACAGGCACAGACAGACACTACCCTGCACCCAAAGCCTACACAATTAAACGCTTT
>NC_034203.2:32923876-32930117 GCF_002021735.2 Oncorhynchus kisutch | reverse complement strand
AAACAGCATCCCACCTTGGGTTTGCTGTCCGGTTCGTAGACGCATGGTGCCTCTCTCCCATCCTCAGAGGTGGAGCACAGGTCGCTGCTGCCAGTGTGTCCCCCAGTAAACCCGGGCTGGCTAGAGAAGGTGTGAGCTTCAAACCCTCCACGGTTCCATGGAGAGGCAGCAGTGGATTGTCGCTGATGTTCTTGCCCCTTTCCAGAGTCTCCTTCTCCCCATACGAGTCGGTGTCATCTCCAGTCTTGTCCCGTTTCCGCCGGCTGCAGGTGGTGGCGATGAGGATGATGGCTAACAGCAGGAGCGTGCAGCTCCCCGCGAGGACGATGATAATCACCACTGACAGGTCCCACTGTGCGTGCTCCCCCCCCTCGCCGCTGCCTGCCCAGTACACCGTCCTGTCATTCGGCGGGGCGTCCACGATGATGAGGAAATGAAGCGTGGCGGTGGCGGTGAGCGCAGGTCTCCCATTGTCACTCACCGTGACGGTCATGCACAGGGTCTCGTCCACGTCGTGGCTGAGCTCGCGGTTGAGGTAGACCTCCCCGGTGGCCTTGTTAACGGAGAACACGGAACCCTCTCCAGATGACAGTCTATAGGACAGCTCTGCGTTCACGCCCTCATCAGCATCTCGCGCCTCCACCCGGGTGATGACGTAGCCTGAGGGTGCGTCCCGGGGCAGCAGAATCTCAGAGGACCCATTATTTAGTGCGGGCTGGTTGATGACAGGTGCGTTGTCATTCTGGTCCACTATCCTGACATGAATGCTTGCGGTTCCGGTGAGGGGCGGGGACCCACCGTCGCTGGCTGTGATGCAGAGTTCGAGCTGTTTCATGACTTCATAGTTGAAGCTCCTGAGTGCGTAAATGGAGCCGCTCGCGGGTCCAGTGAGACAAACGTAGACACCGGGGAGCCCATGATGTAGGTGTCAGCGAGCTTGTAGATCACCTTCCCGTTGTGTCCCAAGTCCATGTCCCTGGCGGCCACCGTGGTGATGTAGGCCCCCGGGGTGTTATTCTCCACCACAGCCACTTCATACGCCGATTTACTGAACACAGGGGCATTGTCATTCTCGTCCATCAACCGGATGGTGTACTGGGTGATGGTTCTGAACGGTGGGGAGCCCAAGTCCTCTGCCACCACTGTTAGATTATACTCAGGGATCTTCTCCCGGTCCAACGGGCTTGTACTCACTATCATGAAGCTGTCCTCGTACGCCTGCTGCAGCCTGAAGTGGTCGTGGCCATAGAGCGTACAGTGCACCTGTCCGTTAGCTCCAGAGTCCATGTCAGAGGTGCTGACCAGCGCTACAAAACTCTCGCGCGATGCAGCCTCCGTGATATAGGCGATTCCCGCCGTGATGGACGTCATAGGAGTGATGGAGATCTCTGGAGCGTTGTCGTTAACGTCCTGGACCCGCACCACTATCTTACAGATGGCTGGGCTTGGGTTCAGACCCAGGTCAGCCGCCTGGACATTGAATTCGTACGTTTTCTTGCTCTCAAAGTCAATGGGGCTCTCGAGGGTGAGCCTTCCCGTTTTGCGGTCTACTCTGAAAAGTTGTCTTATCTCAGATGGCACCTGGTGACCAAAACCATACACCACCTCCCCATTCAGCCCCTCATCCGGGTCTTCTGCGTTCAGGTCCAGTAAGAGAAACCCTACTGGTGCATCCTCAGGGAGGTCCACTGTAAAACTGCTCCTGTCGAACAAGGGGCTGTTGTCATTGTAGTCTTTCACCTTGATGTTGATGCGCGTGGATCCCGTGCGGGACGGGTTGCCGCCGTCCATAGCAACCAGCTCGAGCGCATAGGAAGCCTGTGTCTCACGGTCCAGCTCTTTCATGAGCACGAGCTCCGCATATTTAACCCCGTCGGCTCTGCTGAGCACGTCTATGGTGAAGTGACTGTTAACGGAGATCTGGTAGCTCTGGATGTAATTCACCCCCACATCTTCATCCACAGCGAAGTCTAACGGGATCCGCGTGCCCACCGCTGTGTTTTCAGAGATCTCCAGACTCGACTCTTTCCGTGGAAACTCGGGGGAATTGTCGTTGATGTCCTTGACCTCTACCTCGACGTGGATGAGTTTGAACTGCTCTTTGGAAAAGCTTACCACATCAAAGGCGACGAGGCAGTGAAGGGTGTGTTTACAGATTCTCTCTCTGTCAATTCTCTCTCCGATAGTCAGCTGTCCGTCGCTCTCCCTCAAACGGATAAAAGACGAGTTGAACTGTTTCATCATCCTGAAATTTGTCTTGGAGCCGGAGGAGGGGCTGGATGAAATGTCCTTGGCCAAGTTTCCAATGACAGTTGCCGGGGCGTCTTCCTCAAATGTCTCGTACTTCACTGTCTTTCCCTGCGTGAGAGTGGTCAGGACAGCCAGTGGGATGCCCACCAGCACCCACCAGTTCCACCCTCTCATACCCATTCTGCCGATTTAACACAACTAAAACCCACTGAACTGGCTGCACTTAACTCAACTATTTATTAAAACAAAAGCACTTTTCAAGTTGAATTTCGCCCTCTCTCTCTGGGCACGCCAGTTTTCTTATTAGGATGCTGCGATAATAATCCCTTAGTTTTAGTACGCGCTCTTTCTCTTTCTCTCGCGCTCTCTGCTTTGCACTCTCGGAGGTTTGCTCTCCCAGCGCGAGAGGGCTGCAGTGGGATGATTTATATGGGCGGCGCATGCAAATGAGCTTCACTGTGACCAATCCACGCATTGAAAACGGAAAGGGCACTTCTAAAACACCCCTAAACCTGCTTAGAGATTCCTGGACTGTGTGGAGAAACTTGGCACAGATAGGTGGGCTAAACGTTCGGCTTGATTTAAAATGTTTAGTTTCCGTTGCTTGTTTATGTTGGTTGGTCTGTTAAATGAGTCTGCGCACAAATACACGTGGAGAACAGACAAGATGCGCAGTGCCCCTGAGCTAGAGGACAAAGCACCCGGGTAACAGACAGTAGCTAGCCTACAGTAGCCTAAAAAGAAAAACCTTCGTCATTATGGACATATGCTATAGAACCTCTTCTATTGCTCTCTCCTCTATGACAGCTCAAAACGTATTGGATCAGTGCGCTATCGATGCATCATCAGAATATTGATAGGTTTGGTTGGGAAGCTCTGAACAGAAACCTATCCATCCCTTCCCCCGAAACGAAATGGTATTACATAGGCCTGTCCAAACAACCCAAAGAGCCCCTAAAGCCTTTTCGAGGACACATTCGTGTGTCAGCAGCACCTCTCACCCAATAATCCTGATCCTGAAGAAAGGGTAGACTACCACAGTGTGGGCCTGTAAATCAAAACGTGCAATATACTATACTATATTACACGAACAAATTGCACCAAAAAAGGTTTCATAAATGTATGAGATATAGGAATATGAACCCAACAAGTGCACCAGTGTTCTGTGATGGTTGTCCAATGTGCATGGCTATGTTATTGTCATTCATAATTCTTTAACTCTATTCACCAAGAGCTGTGTAGATATTTTGATTATTTTCCCCATGTGTAATCCAATAACTGTTATCAGATCAGATTTGACTCAATAGTAACGGCTATATCCACTTTATCTACTTAAACATTGATTTTATTCTAATTGTGCCTCAGCTCAGATCCGCCCACGAGATGTCGTATGAGCGGGAGTGGGGATTTGTTAATGAAAGCCGGTGTACCAGGGCCCATTTGACATGCGTGTCAGCGCCTTGCGCGCCCCTCTCCACAGCCTCGTCTGCCAGAACAGAGCTGCGCAGGTGAAGAGACAAAACTCACTCACCCCCACAGTCACATACACACACACCCGTAACAAATAGGATTTGGCTGTAAACGCGGGGAGATTTATACGGATTTCAATAGTGAGATTATATCAAAGGCGTATGAAGCGCTCGTTAGCAGTGACAATATAATGGCATGGTAGGGCTTCCCTTTATGCAGAGCCGGGTGTATTGTGCCCGTGAGCCAGCCTGTACTGAACCAAACCCCCGCTGCTCTCACATAGCCCCCTAACTGCAGCATAATGTGCCAGAGCCACATGCAGCCTTTGTCCCCCCCACCTCGTCCTGCCCCAGACCGGCCACAACTCCTTTCATTAAACAGGAGATGGGGGAAGAATCGGACTGGACATGGGGGCACCTCCTATTCAAATAGGCCTACATTTAGAAAACGGCCTGGGACCCGTGACGGGTCTTTCTATCCATAAGAAACAGAAACACACACTCTAAGGCAACACTTTCCAGAGGGAACTAATATCAGTTGGCATCTTCTAAAGGCCCAGCTGCCGCAGAATGTCAAATATTCTGATACCTGTGAACTACTAGGTTACACCTGTGAGTGCTATCTGTTGGCTATATGGGCCCGCCAGGCGTACCAGAAAACAGCCTGTGAGAAAATACATTTGAGCAAAGTGTTTGTAACAGTCAACAATCAAATATAGCCTGCTATTGTGGAAACAAACACCTTAATCCAAACATTCTTTAATAAAAAGGTTTAACAGGCCTACCTCTTTAAAACCCGTCTAATGTAACTCAATACATTCTGTAGACTGATTCTAGCTGTAGGCCTATTGACTTTTCACTGAATGCTATTCTATTCTATACGGTGAGAATTGCTCTGTTTATTTTGTATTAGGCTGCCCTGGCCTGCATGTTGTAATACACAGCTCAGTGTTCTCACAGAGAGAGAGAGCAATCAAAGGCAAATTACACTGTGTAGAGTCTCACTTTGCCGATTATGTGTGAGAGAGATCTCTGTGTGTGTGTGTGTGTGTGTGTGTGTGTGTGTGTGTGTGTGTGTGTGTGTGTGTGTGTGTGTGTGTGTGTGTGTGTGTGTGTGTGTGTGTGTGTGTGTGTGTGTGTAAGAGAAAGAGAGAAAGGGAGAGGTTTATTCTTAAAACCTCTTTAGATTCTCTTTAAAATACTGGACAGGCTTTCGGCAAACCCAAAACTGCCTTTTGTGTGAGCGTGCTTTCACTACTCCAGCTCTGACACTCGCACACACACCTCATTCTCTCACGTGATTGGTGTGTCACTCTCACCCGTCTGCACGCGAGTTCAACAATAGCAGAATTAGTGCGAGCCTCGCAAATCCCTTCTATTGTTCACGAGACATATTAGCATTTTCTTAACAAATATTTTTTGCAGACCCGCACTCAATTTCAATTTGCAGACCCGCACTCTCCCTTTCCTTCCTACCTCCTCCCTCTCTCTCTCTTTCTCATTGTCCGATTTGCTCTGGTGATTGCCCGGCATTTGTGGTGAGGAGTTCGTCGCCTGATCCTCGTCTCCTGATCCTCGTCTCTTTTTGGGTTTAACTCATTGAGATGGAAATTAGGTGATTTAGGCTTCATTATCCGTCTTATGGGAAAGTAGGCAGAAGAGGAGAGGAGGGGGGAGAGGGTTAGGGATGGAGGGGTACATAGGGATGTCCAAGATAATGTACCCTCGAGCTGTTGAGGCAGGCAGGCGGTCGCCCCTCTCGCGCCCCTTCAACCTCCCGCTAACCTTTGCTTAACTCGCGTGCCATCACACGCACACATCCTAATTAGTTCCTAACGTGATTCACAAATAATTATCTCATTATCGCCTCTAACGGAGAGAGGAGAGACACAAAGGGGTCCATTTGGGATAATACCTACCGACCATTGCTAAATAAAGACAGTATAAATGTGTGAATGCCCCATCAGGCTCAACAGTTAGCCCTCGACATAACCATGTTAAAGAGAGGAGCACTTGAAAGAGTATTGAGTCGGGTCCTCTAATTGACAGTATTTAGGCTCCAGATGTCGTGTGAATAGAGAAATCAGGACACAGATTGAGAATAAAGAAATATAAATTAGACTGTTTCAGGCACCTCCTTGAAGGCTTTTAAACCGTTGGCTCATAAAATATTAATTATCCTCAATGCGTGGTTGGCTGAATAGTTTTACGTAGCGTATCACATCACATTTGACAGATATAGGCTATACCAGGCTATCCTTTAAGTAGGCTATGTTTATTTTTAAACAAATAATAGCATCGCATTATGTAGACTATTCGAATGAAACATTCATTATCAATTTTAACCACATCTATTTTTCCCATCATATGCTCCTCTCACCTCTCTCCTACTCTCTCCCAGTAGCCAGCCGAGAGGAGAGCTCATATACTCGAATTACTACCAGATTGGTAACATGGAAATAGCATGGGCAACACATGATCATTCTTTCTCTTTTCGGGGTTCTATTTGTGTTAGTTAACTT
>NC_034203.2:32906376-32921376 GCF_002021735.2 Oncorhynchus kisutch | reverse complement strand
TTATTTTTTACTTGCTATATTGTATTTACTTTGCCACCATGGCCTTTTTTGCCTTTACCTCCTTTATCTCACCTCATTTGCTCACATTGTATATATAGTTATTTTTCTACTGTATTATTGACTGTATGTTTGTTTTACTCCATGTGTAACTGCAGGCAGTTTCCACGTGGGCTGTTGCTGTGACAGAAACATGCTATAAAGCCTAATACATTTAATTCACTTAAATCGTGTCTCTTCATTATAGACAAAACACATAGGTTCAGCCAAGTCTTCAAGCATATTTCTTTTTCATTATTGCTGTTGTGATTTAGCTAATAATCTTTCCTCCCATTAAAAGTCAATGTTTATCATGTGTTTATTTGATAAGGGTTTCAAATCGTTCATGGGGATTACAACCTATAGACCAGACCTCAAATAAAGAGAATCTGTAAATGAATGTCGTCTGTAGAGCAGCATGCAGCTTGACATGCATCGTCCAAACAACGACTGAGGGGGGAATGTGATCACAGTCCGGACCTCTCCGCAACGTCTTGCCAATTAGCCAACACTCTCCATACTACATCTTCAAGATGTATCATGTATACATCGGGCCAACATCGGTCAGACATATGTGAGGGGACAGCAGACACGTAGGCTACATACACACATTCACACACAGTTGCGCACGATCAACGCGTCGCCAATTTACACTCTCCTCTCTTTGCGTGTGCCAGGGAGAGTTTAAACAAAGGGTCCCGTTTTCCTGCAGGAGAAAACAACTGCTTATTGTAAACAAATACCTTATATATAAGGCAAAGGTTCACATGAGAAATCTTAAACAACATCGAGCACAATATTCTCTAATTAATATTTCATCTCTTGGCCTTGATTGTTCTTGTTCAAGAGGGCCCTGAGACGATAATGAGGCGAAACTGGGTTCTTGGTGCTTACCAAAATATACTTTGAAAACAAAACACACACTTTCCCTCAGGAGTGACTGGATCTTTATTTGTTTTTATTTAACTAGGCAAGTCAGTTAGAACAAATCCTTCTTTACAATGACTGCCTACACCGGCTAAACCCGAACCCGGACCACACTGGGCCAACTGTGCGCTGCCCTATGGGACTCCCAATTACAGCCAGCTGTAATACAGCCTGGAATCAAACCAGGGTCTGTAGTGATGCATCTAGCACTGAGATGCAGTGCCTTAGATCGCTGCGCCACTCGGGAACCCCTTTAAGATTTCACACAGTGAAATCCTGTGAATGTTCAATGGTTGGAGTCAGAGAGGATGACACACACACACACACACACACACACACACACACACACACACACACACACACACACACACACACACACACACACACACACACACACACACACACACACACACACACACACACACACACACACACACACACACACACACACACACACACAGTTACCTTACCCAGCTCTGCGCACAGTAAATAAACCTAAGAACATTTTGAAAAGGGTCTGGGAAGAATAATAAGAAATAGAAAAAGGAAGGAATCCTCTACCTCAACATAGTTCTAGACACAAAGTGAAATGTAGAGTAATTAACTACAACCAGGCGGCATCAAAGCTTTCCCCCGAGGAGCCCTGTTCTGATAGTCGCGCTTCCCGCCAAAGCGGCCTATTTCTCTGCATGAGCATCTCTGGAACGCTGTCACACACACACTGGCGTCAGTATTAGCGCAAGGGGAAATAGGAAGCAGTGTTCGATTCTTCTGAACCGTTTGTGTGTCACAGCAACAACAACAAAAACAGGGCAAACTTTTTTAAATTCAGGCTTTGTTGCTGTAGAAGTGGAGCCAGAGAAAGTTTTATTAAAGGGGAACCATGAAGTTCTGCCTCATTAGAAAGAATGCCTGCTCTATATTCAAGGTCTCTGTGGTCTAATGCAGAGGCTGGGACTGGACTAAAGGCAGTTTGTTACGCCAAGACAAGTGCTTTTGGGGCCCAGGGTAATCAGATAGGCCTGAAGGAGGGGTGAAGGAACCTTACCATCTAAGGGCCCATGTGGATGTAGGCTTCTGCCTTAGCCAAGCAGTAGGCCTAACAAGCCTAATTCAAGGCTTCTCATCAAACCTTGATTGAAGACCATAATTAGTAGATTCAGATGTTTTGGCTGGAGTTAAAGCCTGTACCCACACCGCTGGGGTCATCGGAGGGTGAATTGCCCATCCTGCTATGAGCTTTATCAGTAGGCCTATGGACAACAATCTTGGTGCTTTCCATTCCTTCAAACACCCACCTCAACAGACTCACTCAGGTCCATAGCCTCAATTTGTTTAGGCCTGGCTATTGGGCCCACCATTATACACATATCCCTACATTTCAGGATAGAACCTACATAATCAGAAAAACAAACTAGTCCCTCAGTTCCTGGTGTCCATACATTGGTGAAATGTCATAACACCTCAAACCTGCATATTAAGCTAAATGTATTGCTAAAGACATAGCTGATGCCTTTTTATCATCAAATCATAATGGTATGCCTTAGGCTATGAGTGGTAAGCTTCCAATGTCAAAATGACTGATTGTAATTCATTATGAGATGCTAAATACATGTGTGGTTAATTCATGCTTATGACAAGTCTTACAATGCATTGACCAATTTGACTTTATATAGTGCAATATAAAAGTGTTACCAATGAATTTGATCAGAGAGCCCATAACTCGGGGGTTACCCTCTCCATAAAGAATGACCGGAAAATCGGTAATATACCGGAACTGAATTGTCAATTAGGAGGACAATTAAACTCATTTGAGCACGAGCTCTCGCTGTGCTTCAGCGCTCTTTACTGCATGAAATATGTCCTGAATGTGACGCAGATGAAAGTGGTAAAGAGAGACCATGCAGTGAGGTATTCTACAGGCCTGGTTGACCAATGGAAACTCTGTGAATAGGAATCTGGTGGTCATACATACGTTATTTAAGTGAGCCGTCAAAGACACACAATTGTAAAGTAAGACCAACGAAAAGAGGTAGGCCTATATTCCTGTAATCGATGTTTATCGTAATGAATAATGTGGAAATTGAACAAGTTGAGGTGACTAAACTGTTTGGAGTAACCCTGAATTGTAAACTGTCCTGGTTAAAACATATTGATACAACAGTAGCTAAATGGAGAGAAGTCTGTCCACAATAAAGTGCTGCTCTGCCTTCTTAACAGCACTATCAACAAGGCAGGTCCTACAGGCCCTAGTTTTGTTGCACCTGGACTACTGTTCAGTTGTATGCTCATGTGCCACAAAGAGGGACTTAGGAAAATTGCAATTAGCTCAGCACAGGGCAGCACAGCTGGCCTTTAGATGTACACAGAGAGTTAACCGTAGTAATATGCATGTCAATCTTCCCTGGCTCAAAGTGAAGGAGAGATTGATTTCATTACTACTCATATTTGTGAGAGGTATTGACATGTTGAATGCACAGAGCTGTCTGTTTGAACTACTGGCACACAGCTCAGAGACCCATGCATTTGAACTACTGGCACACAGCTCAGACACCCACGACATGCCACCACAGGTCACAGTCCCAAGTCCAAAACAGACTATGGGATGCGCATAGTACTACATAGAGCCGTGACTACATGGAACTCTATTCTACCTTAAGTAACTCATGCGAGCAGTAAAATGAGATAAAAATACACCTTATGGAACAGCGGGGACTGTGAAGCAACACAAACACTGGCACAGAAACATGCATACAAACACATGAGAACATACGCACTATACACACGTACACATGGATTTTTTTGTTGTAGTGGCCCGCGAAAGTTTTCAGCCACTTGGCATTTTTCCTATTTTGTTGCCTTACAACCTGGAATTAAAATAGATTTTAGGGGGGGGGGGGGGTGTTGTATCATTTGATTTACACAACATGCCTACCACTTTGAAGATGCAAAATATTTTTTATTGTGAAACAAACAGGAAATAAGACAAAAAAACAGTGCATAACTATTCACCCCCCCTCCAAAGTCAATACTTTGTAGAGCCACCTTTTTGCAGCAATTACAGCTGCAAGTCTCTTGGGGTATGTCTCTATGACCTTGGCACATCTAGCCACTGGGATTTCTGCCCATTCTTCAAGTCAAAACTGCTCCAGCTCCTTCAAGTTGGATGAGTTCCGCTGGTATACAGCAATCTTTAAGTCATACCACAGATTCTCAATTGGATTGAGGTCTGGGCTTTGACTAGGCCATTCCAAGATATTTAAATATTTCCCCTTAAACCACTCAAGTGTTGCTTTAGCAGTATGCTTAGGGTCATTGTCCTGCTAGAAGGTGAACCTCCGTCCCAGTCTCAAATCTCTTGAAGACTGAAACAGGTTTCCCTCAAAAAATTCCCTATATTTAGCGCCTTCCATCATTCCTTCAATTCTGACCAGTTTCCCAGTCCCTGCCGATGAAAAACATCCCCACAGCATGATGCTGCCACCACCATGCTTCACTATGGGGATGTGTTCTCGGGGTGATGAGAGGTGTTGGGTTTGCACCAGACATAGTGTTTTCCTTGATGACCAGAGTTCCTTCTCCCACATGTTTGCTTCTTTTATTCTTTAAGAAATTGCTTTTTTTCTGGCCACTCTTCTGTAAAGCCCAGCTCTGTGGAGTGTCCGGCTTAAAGTGGTCCTATGGACAGACACTCCAACCTCCGCTGTGGAGCTTTGCAGGTCCTTCAGGGTTATCTTTGGTCTCTTTGTTGCCTCTCTGATTAATGCCCTCCTTGCCTGGTCTGTGAGTTTTGGTGGATGGCCCTCTCTTGGCAGGTTTGCTTTGTTGCTATATTTTTTCCATTTTTAATAATGGATTTAATGGTGCTCCATGGGATGTTCAAAGTTTTGGATATTTATTTATAGCCCAACCCTGATCTGTACTCCAAAACCTTGTTCCTGACCTGTTTGGAGAGCTCCTTGGTCTTCATAGTGCTGCTTGCTTGGTGGCGCCCCTTGCTTAGTGATTTTGCAGACTCTGGGGCCTTTCAGAACAGGTGTGTATATATACTGAGATCATGTGACAGATCATATGACACTTAGATTGTACACAGGTGGACTTTATTTAACTAATTATGTGACTTCTGAAGGTAATTGGTTGCACCAGATCTTATTTAGGGGCTTCATAGCAAAGGGGCTGAGTACAGATGCACGCACCACTTTTCGATGTTATTTTATTACAAAAAAATTTGAAACAAGTAATTTTTTTCATTTCACTTCACCAATTTGGACTATTTTCTGTTTGTCCATTTCATGTACTCCAAATAAAAATCAATTTAAACTACAGGTTGTAATGCAACCAAATAGGAAAAACACCAAGAGGGCCAATACTTTTGCAAGGCACTCTATGTGGCAGTAGAGTAGTGGCCTGAGGGCACACACTTAATGTGTTGTGAATGTATTTGAATGTTTTTAAAATTGTAATACTGCCTTAATTTCGATGGACCCCAGGAAGAATAGCTGCTGTATTGGCAGAATCTTGGGCCTATGGCCCCTCTAGAAATAGCACTAATGAATTTTCACTAGTCATTCAAATATCCAATCACAGATCAATGGCTTGATAACTACTTTATACAGGCGTCTCTCTCTTGGCCTGAATCTAAAAGCCTCTGAGACAGGATGTCATTGTCCTCGTGCGTCAAGGCCTAGTTACAACACCGCAGGGTCCCTGTTCTCCCCTGTGAGGAGCGGAATGCGTGAGGCAGGTGTAGGCTGCATTTTAAACTGTTAATGAGGTGTGTCTAAATGCATCCAAATGTGTACCCTGCTGTGCGCCATTCTCCCAATTCAGTTAGTCCTTACTAGACAAAAGCCATCAGAGAGTGTTTTCCCTCTCTAAACGGCAGTGAATGGGGGCATGCAGTGGGAGTTGTATTGTAGATCCAAACCCCTGTTGATAGCAACTGCTACTGTTTAACCAACAGAGGCGAGTGGTTATCTATATATCGTGAACAAGTCTCTTATAGAAAAACAGCCTGTATTAATATCCCGTAGAACAGACAACAAAGAGCATGGGTGCCAAGAAACTGATATCATGCGTGTGCTTTCAGACACTGGACTGCCAGGGTTGAGACAAACAGGATAGACCACCCACTGGGCACAGATGTCAATTCAACATATTTTCCACGTTGGTTCAATGTAATTTCATTGAAACGACATGGAAACAATGTTGATTCAACCAGTGTGTGCCCAGTGGGCAGTAAGCCTTAATGGTAAGGGATAGGTCACTACATGTCTATTCCACAAGGCTGTGGCACACTAAGTACCAACCCAGTATCTCAATATGTAATCAAACAGGCCTGCAGCAGCCAACACATTTTGGATAGGCCTTTCTATTTCACTTTTCGAGGACCTACATGCAATGTATTACACATTTTCATTTCCAGGTGGTTCAGGGACTCAGCTTTATGCAATGACTGCAATGAGTGGACGAGAGGGACCCACTGAATGGAACTCATACCATCTCAGATTGGCCATGTGTTGAAAGATGATCTGTGTGTACAAGGGTAATTATAGCCTAGACCTAATAGGGAACTGTTTTCTTCAACCACATGACCACAGTTGGACTGAAGAATGTGAGAGCCACACTTAACTGGGCAGAGGAGTCGTATCTGGGATGTGCTCTGGGATAAGTTGTGTGTGGTTAATTTGTGTTTAGTCTCTGTTTGATACAGTAACATATGGGATAAGAGAAGGCTGTCACCTCTAGGTCTGTCAAGCACCGCAGGGGTTAATGTGTGTTAGGCTACATTATTCTAATAGGAGTGTCCGTATCCTCAAGTGGGCTATTAACAGTGCATGTGTGTGTGTGTGTGTGTGTGTGTGTGTGTGTGTGTGTGTGTATGTGTGTTTGTGTTTGTGTGTGTGTGTGTGTGTGTTTGTGTGTGTGTGTGTGTGTGTGTGTGTATGTGTGTGTGTGTGTGTGTGTGTTTGTGTGTGTGTGTGTGTATGTGTGTGTGTATGTGTGTGTGTGTGTGTGTGTATGCGTGTGTGTGTGTGTGTGTGTGTGTGTGTGTTTGTGTGTGTGTACTGTGTTCATTTGGAAAAGGAGACAGGGGATTATGCAAATGAGCTTGTGTGACAGACTCAAGGAAGATGATAACACCTCATGCGGAGTTTAATGTACCACCTACCACAATGTGCAATCTGTTCCATCAGAACCTGTGACCATTATTTATATCCCTTGTACTCATTCAACCGCAGCTGATACACAACACACTATTTGAACTTCATGTAGGAGTGCAGGTAACGTTAAGGATAAGGATGAGGTTAAGGAAGGACTCATGTCCTTTCTAGCATGGTCTGATGACATCTGTGATACATTGGCAATTATTTGTCTCTCCTCTCTTCTCCTCTCTCCTGGACTCAGATTTAAGTCATTCTAGTGCAAGGATGGCATAAAAGTGATTGGAACACAAAGCCTGGCCTACTTTCTGCCCTTATGGAGAATATGAATGAGCTAAAGTTATTGTGCTAACGCCTGTCTGATTTTAATTAACAAGCAGCTTTGGCGATAAAACCCACTCTGTCTATATCTACCAGCAATACTGATACACCCTCTTTTTGAGTTGAGGGAGAGAAATTGAGAAGGGGGGGCTGAAGAGAGAGGAGAATAGAGGTGGTAGAAAAGGAGGAAGAGGGAGGAGATGGAGAGACGAAGGGGAAGAGAGATGACTGTTTAAGTAAAAAATACATAAAATTCATAGTTTAACTGAATGCCCACAAGCTGTTTGGAGGCGTGTTAATTCCAACATGCGCATTCTCATCTCCAGAGCATGGCTGTGGGTGTTTCACTCTCACACACAGGCACACACACTCGCTGTAATACAAAATTACACACACACAAACACTCCAATGAAAGATCACACACATGCAGTGCCTTCAGAAAGTAATCACACCCCTCTGTATCAGCTTTGCACATCTGGATTTGGGGATTTTCTTACATTCTTCCTTGAAGATTTTCTCAAACTCTGTTAAGTTAGATGGGGCGCAGCGGTGAACAGCAATCTTCAAGTCTTTCCACAGATTTCCAATGGGATTCAAGTCTGGGCTTTGGCTAAGCCACACAAGGACTTTCACATAATTGTTCTGAAGCCATCCAGTGTTGCTTGGCTGTATGCTTGAGGTCATTGTCCTGTTAAAAGGTACATCTTTGCCCCAGTGTAATGTCGTTTGCATTCTGAATCAAATCAAATGTATTTATATAGCCCTTTGTACATCAGCTGATATCTCAAAGTGCTGTACAGAAACCCAGCCTAAAACCCCAAACAGCAAGCAATGCAGGTGTAGAAGCACCTGCATTCTGAAGCAGGTTCTTGTCAAGGAGTTTCCTGTATTTGGCTCCATTCATTGTTCCCTCTATCCTTACCAGTCTCCCAGTCTCTGCCACTGAAAAGCATCCCCATGGCATGACGCTGCCACCAACATGCTTCACGGTAGGGATGATGTTAGATGGATGATGAGCTGTGCATGGTTTTCTCCAGACATAGCACTTTGCATTCATACAATTTTTGTCTCATCAGACCACAGAATCTTTTGCCTTATGCTTTCAGTCTTTTACTTGCCTTTTTGCAAACTCCAGGTGTGCTGCCAATCAATCAATCAATAAATCAATCAATCAATCAAATGTATTTATAAAGCCCTTTTTACATCAGCTGATGTCACAAAGTGCTGTAACAGAAACCCATCCTAAAACCCCGAACTGCAAACAATGCAGATGTAGAAGCACGGTGGTAGGGAAAAACTCCCTAGAAAGGCCAGAACCTAGGAAGAAACCTAGAGAGGAACCAGGCTATGAGGGGTGGCCAGTCCTCTTCTGGCTGTGCCAGGTGGAGATTATAACAGACCCTAGCCCCCCGACACAAACTATTGCAGCATAAATACTGGAGGCTGAGACAGGAGGAGTCGGGAGACCCTGTGGCCCTGTCCGACGATACCCCCAGACAGGGCCAAACAGGCATGTGGCTTTTTCTCAGGCGTGGCTTCTGTCTAGCCACTCTCCCATAAAACTAAGATTGGTGAAGTGCTGTAGAGACTGTTGTCCATCTGACAGGTTCTCAGCCATTGTCACAGTGTTCATTGGGTTCTTGGTCAACTCCCTGACCAAGGTACTTCTTGCCCGGGTTACTCAGATTGGTCAGACAGCAATCTCTAGGCAGAGTCCTGAGTAGCTCCATATTTTTTCAATTTCCCAATGATGGAGACCACTGTGCTCTTGGAAACGTTTCAACACTCTAGAAATGGTTTTATACCCTTTCCCAGATATACAGTAACAGTCAAAGGTTTTTTTCCCATAGTTTTAATGTCTCAGTATTATTCTACAATGTAGAAAATAGTAAAACCAAAGAAAAACCCTTGAATGAGCAGGTGTCCAATCATTTGACTGGTACTGTATGCTTCATCACAATTCTATCTCGGAGATCTACGGACAGTTCCTTGGACTTCATGGAATAGTTTCTGCTCTGACATGCACTGTCAACTGTGGGACCTTATATAGATGTGTGATTCTTTCTAAATCATGTCCAAACAATTGAATTTACCACAGGTGGACTCCAGTCAAGTTTTAGTGACATCTCAAGGATGATCAAAGCAACTTGGATGCACCCGAGCTCAATATGAAGAGTCATAGCAAAGGGGTGTGAATACTCATATAAATGAGATATTTCTGTATTTCATGTTCAATAAATGTGCAAACATTTCTAAAAACATGTTTTCACTTTGTCATTATGGGTTATTGTGTTTAGATGGGTGAGGAAAATAATCCATTTAATCCATTTTGAATTCAGGGTGTAACATAACAACATGTGGAATACGTCAAGGGCAGTGGTGGTCAGTGCTGTTTAAGATTAGGGAGGATGATTCTTTTTTTCATGACCATTATTTCTATTACAGCATATTGGATGACTCTCATTCATATTCCATTCACTCAGTTCACTGCAACATCGATAGGTTTAGGCTACTACATGATACTCACATTTTCCATGTACCCATCATGAGGTTGCTACAACCTAGCCTATGAATAAAAGTTTAAAATGTAGGTGCACGCAGGTTGAGAGACACATTTGAGGCGACAGACAGTAACAGGGTGTTTCAGTAGGCTAAACTAGCTAGCTGCATTTGCTAGCTAAGGTAAGTGAAACTGAAAAAAAGTATAATCTCTCTATTTCTCTGTTTCACGTCTCCTTCTTTTTGGAAGAAATTAATTTGTTGAAAACTGTTCAACTATTGTCTTTCTCTCTCTTTGAGTCAAATGCTCACCACATTTTATACACTGCAGTGCTAACTAGCTGTAGCTTATGCTTTCAGCACTAGATTAATTCTCTGATATTTTGATTGGGTGGACAACATGTCAGTTCATGCAGAAAGAGCTCTGACAGGCTGGAAGACATCCTCCGGAAGTTGTCATAATTACTGTGTAAGTCTATGGAAGGGGGTGAGAACCTTGAGCCTTCCAGGTTTTGTATTGAAGTCAATGTACCCAGAGGAGGATGGAATCTAGCTGTCCTCCGGGTACACCATGGTTCTACCCTACAGAATGCTGTTGAGGCTACTGTAGACCTGTTTAAAAATATATATTTTGTGATGTGATTATATTTAGTATAGTTTTTATTCAAAAAGGATAACTTTTAAGATGTTTTACCATTTTAATTTTTATGAAATTCACTGAGCAGAATGGCCCTCCCCTTCCTCCTCTGAGGAGCCTCCACTGGTCAAGGGGTATGAATACTTTCTAAAGGCGCGGTACACAGACGCAGGTACACACACACAGACAGACAGAAACACAAACACACACACATGCACATAGACACACACTAATGATTCCATTCTACTGTATATTTAGATGACTGACAAAATAAAATAAATCACTTGCGTAAATGAGGGATACAAAGTATGTTGAAAGCATGTGATTCCACACAGGTGTGGTTGCTGAGGTAATCAAGCAATTAACATCCCATCATGCTGAGGGTAATTTATAAAAATGTCCAGTCGCCCAGTATTTTATCTACCATGGCTAGAAGAGATCTCAGTGACTTTGAAGAGGGGTCTCAAAGGAGCATAGTGTTTTAAAGGGTGTAGGTATGTATGTGTTGTGTGTGTCTCAGCCACCAGATCTCAACCCAATTGACACTTACGGGAGATTCTGGAGCGGCGCCTGAGACAGCGTTTTCCACCAACATCAACACAACCCCAAAGGATAGCATTTCTTGTGGTAGAATGGTATCATCTATTACGGCGCTTTATGTTGGTGTTTCCTTTATTTTGTTAGTTACCTGTGTAATTGCATGTTTTTCCTCTCAAAATATGTTTTATATGAGCTACTTTCATTCTCACCACGTATATTATATATATGTTCCGTGTCATAAAATGTCATGTCTATGTGTATTCATTTGGAATGATATTGCCAGTTATGTGAGAGAGAGAGAGAGATAGAGGGAGGGAGAGAGAGACAAATGTTGGGCATGTTGCACTAACGAGCTATGTTGTGCTTGGGGCGATATTTGTGATGGCTTGAAGCCGCTGTGTGTGTGTTGGCTTGAAGTTGCTGTGTGTTTATACTGATTGGCTGCTGAGGGATTCCAGTCTGACTGATAATCTCAACATTTCTAACTCCTCTCCTCCTCTCCATTCTCTCCATTCGACTCTCCTTCTCTTCTCTCCTCTCCTTCTCTCCTCTCTTCTTCTCCACCCACTATCATC
Source organism: Oncorhynchus kisutch (assembly GCF_002021735.2). NCBI lineage: Eukaryota > Metazoa > Chordata > Actinopteri > Salmoniformes > Salmonidae > Oncorhynchus > Oncorhynchus kisutch. The sequence goes on along the minus strand of NC_034203.2, from coordinate 32,909,677 downwards.
CCTCAAAATTCCCAGTAATCTCTACTCCACTTTGCACACGCCCCTTCAAACAGCTGTCACTCAAATCAGGTTCACATGTTCATCACACTTTTGAAGGTGAACTGAGAGGATGAAAGAAAAACGGAATGAAAAATGATGTCTACACACACACACACACACACACACACACACACACACACACACACACACACACACACACACACAGACAGACAGACAGACACACGCACACAGACACATACACAGACACACAGACAGACAGACAGACACACACACAGGCAAACACACACACAGACAGACATACACACACACACACACACACACACACACACGCACACACACACACACACACACACACACACACACACACACACACACACACACACACACACACACACACACACACACACACACACACACACACACACACACACAGACAGACAGACACATGCACACAGACACACACACAGACACACAGACAGACACACACACAGGCAAACACACACACACACACAGACAGACATACACACGCACACACACACCAACACACACACACACACACACACACACACACACACACACACACACACACACACACACACACACACACAGACAGACAGACAGACACACGCACACAGACACATACACAGACACACAGACAGACAGACAGACACACACACAGGCAAACACACACACAGACAGACATACACACACACACACACACACACACACACACGCACACACACACACACACACACACACACACACACACACACACACACACACACACACACACACACACACACACACACACAGACACACAGACAGACAGACAGAAAGACACACACACACAGGCAAACATACACACACACACAGACACACACACACAGACAGACAGACAGACAGACAGACACACACACACACACACACAGACAGACATACACACGCACACACACACCAACACACACACACACACACACACACACACACACACACACACACACACACACACACACACACACACACACACACACACAGACACACAGACAGACAGACAGACAGACAGACAGACAGACAGACAGACAGACAGACAGAAAGACACACACACACAGGCAAACATACACACACACACACACACACACACACACACACACACACACACAGACACACACACACAGACAGACAGACAGACAGACAGACAGACAGACAGACAGACAGACAGACAGACACACACACACACACACACACAGACACACACACAGACAAACACACACACGCACACACATACATACATACAGTGGGGCAAAAAAGTATTTAGTCAGCCACCAATTGTGCAAGTTCTCCCACTTAAAAAGATGAGAGAGGCCTGTAATGTTCATCATAGGTACACTTCAACTATGACAGACAAAATGAGGGGGAAAAAATCCAGAAAATCACATTGTAGGATTTTTAAATGAATTGTTTTTCAAATTATGGTCACCTATAAACAAGCAAGATTTCTGGCTCTCACAGACCTGTAACTTCCTCTTTAAGGGGCTCCTCTGTCCTCCACTCGTTACCTGTATTAATGGCACCTGTTTAAACTTGTTATCAGTATAAAAGACACCTGTCCACAACCTCAAACAGTCACACTCCAAACTCCACTATGGCCAAGACCAAAGAGCTGTCAAAGGACACCAGAAACAAAATTGTAGACCTGCACCAGGCTGGGAAGACTGAATCTGCAATAGGTAAGCAGCTTGGTTTGAAGAAATCAACTGTGGGAGCAATTATTAGGAAATGGAAGACATACAAGACCACTGATAATCTCCCTCAATCTGGGGCTCCACGCAAGATCTCACCCCGTGGGGTCAAAATGATCACAAGAACAGTGAGAAAAAATCCCAGAACAACACGGGGGGCCTAGTGAATGACCTGCAGAGAGCTGGGACCAAAGTAATAAAGCCTACCATCAGTAACACACTACGCCGCCAGGGACTCAAATCCTGCAGTGCCAGACGTGTCCCCCTGCTTAAGCCAGTACATGTCCAGGCCCGTCTGAAGTTTGCTAGAGAGCATTTGGATGATCCAGAAGAAGATTGGGAGAATGTCATATGGTCAGATGAAACCAAAATAGAACTTTTTGGTAAAAACTCAACTCGTCGTGTTTGGAGGACAAAGAATGCTGAGTTGCATCCAAAGAACACCATACCTACTGTGAAGCATGGGGGTGGAAACATCATGCTTTGGGGCTGTTTTTCTGCAAAGGGACCAGGATGACTGATCCGTGTAAAGGAAAGAATGAATGGGGCCATGTATCGTGAGATTTTGAGTGAAACCCTCCTTCCATCAGGTCATTGAAGATGAAACGTGTCTGGGTCTTTCAGCATGACAATGATCCCAAACACACCGCCCGGGCAATGAAGGAGTGGCTTCGTAAGAAGCATTTCAAGGTCCTGGAGTGGCCTAGCCAGTCTCCAGATCTCAACCCCATAGAAAATCTTTGGAGGGAGTTGAAAGTCCGTGTTGCCCAGCAACAGCTCCAAAACATCACTGCTCTAGAGGAGATCTGCATGGAGGAATGGGCCAAAATACCAGCAACAGTGTGTGAAAACCTTGTGACGGCTTACAGAGAACGTTTGACCTCTGTCATTGCCAACAAACGGTATATAACAAAGTATTGAGATAAACTTTTGTTATTGACCAAATACTTATTTTCCACCATAATTTGCAATTTGCCCACCCAGACCCTCCCCTATAGGTTTAGGTTGTGCGGTCAGAGTCCGCACCTGGATGGTGGGGGGGGGGGGGGGGGGGGGGGCTGGGGGGGGGGGGGGGTACTGTCATGTTCTGACCATATTTCTTTTGTGTTTTCCTTGTTTTAGTGTTGGTCAGGACGTGAGCTCGGTGGGCATTCTATGTTGTGTGTCTAGTTTGTCCGTTTCTATGTATGGCCTGATATGGTTCTCAATCATTGGCAGGTGTAAGTCATTGTCTCTGATTGGGAACCATATTTAGGTAGCTTGTTTTGTGTTGGGGTTTGTGGGTGGTTGTTTCCTGTCTTTGTGTTCTCTGCAGCAGATAGGACTGTTTCGGGTTTTGCCACGTTTGTTATTTTGTATTTGTGTAGTGTTCACGTTATCGTCTTTCATTAAACATGTTGAACACGAACTACGCTGCATTTTGGTCCTCCTCTCCTTCGACGGAAGAAAGCCATTACAGTGTCCCAAGAGGTGGGGTCCATGTGGTGCACACACACACACACACACACACACACACACACACACACACACACACACACACACACACACACACACACACACAC
>NC_034203.2:32878876-32901376 GCF_002021735.2 Oncorhynchus kisutch | reverse complement strand
GCCCTCTAGCAAACTTCAGACGAACCTGGACATGTACTGGCTTAAGCAGGGGGACACGTCTGGCACTGCAGGATTTGAGTCCCTGGCGGCGTAGTGTGTTACTGATGGTAGGCGTTTGTTACTTTGGTCCCAGCTCTCTGCAGGTCATTCACTCTGTCCCCCTGTGTGGTTCTGGGATTTTTGCTCACCGTTCTTGTGATCATTTTGACCCCACGGGGTGAGGTCTTGCGTGGAGCCCCAGATCGAGGGAGATTATCAGTGGTCTTGTATGTCTTCCATTTCCTAATAATTGCTCCCACAGTTGATTTCTTCAAACCAAGCTGCTTACCTATTGCAGATTCAGTCTTCCCAGCCTGGTACAGGTCTACAATTTTGTTTCTGGTGTCCTTTGACAGCTCTTTGGTCTTGGCCATAGTGGAGTTTGGAGTGTGACTGTTTGAGGTTGTGGACAGGTGTCTTTTATACTGATAACAAGTTCAAACAGGTGCCATTAATACAGGTAACGAGTGGAGGACAGAGGAGCCTCTTAAAGAAGAAGTATCACACACACACACACACAGGCAGGGTCAGGCCAACCCATCACCCAGCCCCCTTCAATATATATCCACATAATTGTCCTGCCTCATGATGCCATCTATTTTGTGAAGTACACCAGTCCCTCCTGCAGCAAAGCACCCCCACAACCTGATGCTGCCACCCCCGTGCTTCACATTTGAGATGGTGTTCTTCGGCTTGCAAGCCTCCCCCTTTTCCCTCCAAACATAACGATGGTCATTATGGCCAAACAGTTCTATTTTTGTTTCATTCACAAGAGGACATTTCTCCAAAAAGTACGATCTTTTTTTAAATATTTTATTTTATTTCACCTTTATTTAAACAGATAGGCTAGTTGAGAACAAGTTCTCATTTGCAACTGCGACCTGGCCAAGATAAAGCATAGCAGTGTGAGCAGACAACAAAGAGTTACACATGGAGTAAACAATTAACAAGTCAATAACACAGTAGAAACCAAAGGGGGAGTCTATATACAATGTGTGCAAAAGGCATGAGGAGGTAGGCAAATAATTACAATTTTGCAGATTAACACTGGAGTGATGAATGATCAGATGGTCATGTACAGGTAGAGATATTGGTGTGCAAAAGAGCAGAAAAGTAAATAAATAAAAACAGTATGGAGATGAGGTAGGTGAAAAAGGGTGGGCTATTTACCAATAGACTATGTACAGCTGCAGCGATCGGTTAGCTGCTCAGATAGCTGATGTTTGAAGTTGGTGAGGGAGATAAAAGTCTCCAACTTCAGTGATTTTTGCAATTCGTTCCAGTCACAGGCAGCAGAGTACTGGAACGACAGGCGGCCAAATGAGGTGTTGGCTTTAGGGATGATCAGTGAGATACACCTGCTGGAGCGCGTGCTACGGATGGGTGTTGCCATCGTGACCAGTGAGCTGAGATAAGGCGGAGCTTTACCTAGCATGGACTTGTAGATGACCTGGAGCCAGTGGGTCTGGCGACGAATATGTAGCGAGGGCCAGCCGACTAGAGCATACAAGTCGCAGTGGTGGGTGGTATAAGGTGCTTTAGTGACGAAACGGATGGCACTGTGATAGACTGCATCCAGTTTGCTGAGTAGAGTGTTGGAAGCCATTTTGTAGATGACATCGCCGAAGTCGAGGATCGGTAGGATAGTCAGTTTTACTAGGGTAAGCTTGGCGGCGTGAGTGAAGGAGGCTTTGTTGCGGAATAGAAAGCCGACTCTTGATTTGATTTTCGATTGGAGATGTTTGATATGAGTCTGGAAGGAGAGTTTGCAGTCTAGCCAGACACCTAGGTACTTATAGACGTCCACATATTCTAGGTCGGAACCATCCAGGGTGGTGATGCTAGTCGGGCATGCGGGTGCAGGCAGTGACCGGTTGAAAAGCATGCATTTGGTTTTACTAGCGTTTAAGAGCAGTTGGAGGCCACGGAAGGAGTGTTGTATGGCATTGAAGCTTGTTTGGAGGTTAGATAGCACAGTGTCCAAAGACGGGCCGAAGGTATATAGAATGGTGTCGTCTGCGTAGAGGTGGATCAGGGAATCGCCCGCAGCAAGAGCAACATCATTGATATACACAGAGAAAAGAGTCGGCCCGAGAATTGAACCCTGTGGCACCCCCATAGAGACTGCCAGAGGACCAGACAGCATGCCCTCCGATTTGACGCACTGAACTCTGTCTGCAAAGTAATTGGTGAACCAGGCAAGGCAGTCATCCGAAAAACCGAGGCTCCTGAGTCTGCCGATAAGAATATGGTGATTGACAGAGTCGAAAGCCTTGGCAAGGTCGATGAAGACGGCTGCACAGTACTGTCTTTTATCGATGGTGGTTATGATATCGTTGAGTACCTTGAGTGTGGCTGAGGTGCACCCATGACCGGCTCGGAAACCAGATTGCACAGCGGAGAAGGTGCGGTGGGATTCGAGATGGTCAGTGACCTGTTTGTTGACTTGGCTTTCGAAGACCTTAGATAGGCAGGGCAGGATGGATATAGGTCTGTAACAGTTTGGGTCCAGGGTGTCTCCCCCTTTGAAGAGGGGGATGACTGCGGCAGCTTTCCAATTCTTGGGGATCTCAGACGATATGAAAGAGAGGTTGAACAGGCTGGTAATAGGGGTTGCGACAATGGTGGCAGATAGTTTCAGAAATAGAGGGTCCAGATTGTCAAGCCCAGCTGATTTGTACGGGTCCAGGTTTTGCAGCTCTTTCAGAACATCTGCTATCTGGATTTGGTTAAAGGAGAACCTGGAGAGGCTTGGGCGAGGAGCTGCGGGGGGGGCGGAGCTGTTGGCCGAGGTTGAAGTAGCCAGGCGGAAGGCATGGCCAGCCGTTGAGAAATGCTTATTGAAGTTTTCGATAATCATGGATTTATCAGTGGTGACCGTGTTACCTAGCCTCAGTGCAATGAGCAGCTGGGAGGAGGTGCTCTTCTTCTCCATGGACTTCACGGTGTCCCAGAACTTTTTGGAGTTGGAGCTACAGGATGCAAACTTCTGCCTGAAGAAGCTGGCCTTAGCTTTCCTGACTGACTGCGTGTATTGGTTCCGGACTTCCCTGAACAGTTGCATATCACGGGGACTATTCGATGCTATTGCAGTCTGCCACAGGATGTTTTTGTGCTGGTCGGGGGCAGTCAGGTCTGGGGTGAACCAAGGGCTGTATCTGTTCTTAGTTCTGCATTTTTTGAACGGAGCATGCTTATCTAAAATGGTGAGGAAGTTACTTTTAAAGAATGACCAGGCATCCTCAACTGACGGGATGAGGTCAATGTCCTTCCAGGATACCCGGGCCAGGTCGATTAGAAAGGCCTGCTCACAGAAGTGTTTTAGGGAGCGTTTGACAGTGATGAGGGGTGGTCGTTTGACTGCGGCTCCATAGCGGATACAGGCAATGAGGCAGTGATCGCTGAGATCCTGGTTGAAGACAGCGGAGGTGTATTTGGAGGGCCAGTTGGTCAGGATGACGTCTATGAGGGTGCCCTTGTTTACAGAGTTAGGGTTGTACCTGGTGGGTTCCTTGATGATTTGTGTGAGATTGAGGGCATCTAGCTTAGATTGTAGGACTGGCGAGGTGTTAAGCATATCCCAGTTTAGGTCACCTAACAGAACAAACTCTGAAGCTAGATGGGTGGCGATCAATTCACAAATGGTGTCCAGGGCACAGCTGGGAGCTGAGGGGGGTCGGTAGCAGGCGGCAACCGTGAGAGACTTATTTCTGGAGAGAGTAATTTTCAAAATTAGTAGTTCGAACTGTTTGGGTATGGACCTGGAAAGTATGACATTACTTTGCAGGCTATCTCTGCAGTAAACTGCAACTCCGCCCCCTTTGGCAGTTCTATCTTGACGGAAGATGTTATAGTTGGGTATGGAAATCTCTGAATTTTTGGTGGCCTTCCTGAGCCAGGATTCAGACACAGCAAGGACATCAGGGTTAGCAGAGTGTGCTAAAGCAGTGAGTAAAACAAACTTAGGGAGGAGACTTCTGATGTTGACATGCATGAAACCAAGGCTTTTTCGATCACAGAAGTCAACAAATGAGGGTGCCTGGGGACATGCAGGGCCTGGGTTTACCTCCACATCACCCGCGGAACAGAGAAGGAGTAGTATGAGGGTGCGGCTAAAGGCTATCAAAACTGGTCGCCTAGAGCGTTGGGGACAGAGAATAAGAGGAGCAGGTTTCTGGGCATGGTAGAATATATTCAGGGCATAATGCGCAGACAGGGGTATGGTGGGGTGCGGGTACAGCGGAGGTAAGCCCAGGCACTGGGTGATGATGAGAGAGGTTGTATCTCTGGACATGCTGGTTGTAATGGGTGAGGTCACCGCATGTGTGGGAGGTGGGACAAAGGAGTTATCAGGGGCGTGAAGAGTGGAACTAGGGGCTCCATTGTGAACTAAAACAATTATAACTAACCTGAACAACAGTATACAAGGCATATTGACATTTGAGAGAGACATACAGCGAGGCATACAGTAATCACAGGTGTTGAATTGGGAAAGCTAGCTAAAACAGTAGGTGAGACAACAGCTAATCAGCTAGCACAACAACAGCAGGTAAAATGGCGTAGACTAGGCAACGGGGCCAACAGATAGAACAAACAAGCAGAATGGAGTACCGTGATTAATGGACAGTCCAGCGTGCATCAGCTATGTAGCCAAGAGATCAGTGTCCAGGGGGCAGCGGTGGATGGGGCAGGGAAGCTGGCCTGGCGAGTGTTATCCAGGTAAAAAAAAAAACTAACAATGACTAAATAGCTTGTAGCTAGTTAGCTGGTTAGCTTCTGGAGGTTCTTGAGTGTGTTCTAAAAATAAATAAAAAATTATAGCGATTCCGTATCACATTGGGTGAGGCAGGTTTCCGGAAGGTATAAACAAATTAAAAGTCAAAAGAGATAGAAAGTAAATATGGGTCCGGTGAGCGTTTGAGACGCGGCGATTCAGGCGGTTAGCAGGCCTGTGCTAACAAGCTAACAGTTTGTAGGCCCGGGCTAGACAAGGTAGCAGTTAGCGGGCCGGAGCTGGACAAGCTAGCAGTTAGCAGGCCGAATTAGCAAGCAGGGAGATAGCGAGGGCTAGAGAGTTAGCCTTTGGGGGACGTCGCGATGGGGTGAGTCTGTTTATTCCTCTTCATGCGATGACATCGGTAGACCGGTCGTGGGCCCGGGTATTGTAGCTCAGGAGTATGCTACGGTGGTAGCACAGGTGCTACGGCCGGGCTAGCTTCAAGCTAAGTGGGTGGAAACGCTAGCCAGGAGTAATCCGAGGTTGCGGTTTAGCTAGATAGCTAGTTGCTGAAAAATCCAGCTGAAAGATGTTCCGTTTGCGGTGGGAATCCGGGGATGAAAAATAAATAGGTCCGTTGTGCTCTGGTTAAAGTCGCGTTGTACGAACAGGCGAGAGCTTTCCGAACTACAGGTTAGCTGATGACCGGTAAGCTGGAGACCGCTAGCATACCCGCTGGTTAGCTGGCTAGCTTCAGTTGAGGGGTTCCGAAGTAAATATAAATACTTTAGGAAAAATAGCTACATTGGGTGAGTCGGGTTGCAGGAGAGTATTTGGAAGCTTAGGGTTTAGCAAAATGTTTTCAAAGAGGTATGTGGAGAAAATATGTAAAAAACGAAAAATAAACGATATATACAGGGACACGACAGGACAGGACGACCTACTGCTACGCCATCTTGGGAACGAGAGTACAGTTGCAAACCGTAGTCTGGCTTTTTTATGGCGGTTTTGGAGCAGTGGCTTCTTCCTTGCTGAGTGGCCATTCAGGTTATGTCGATATAGGACTCGTTTTACTGTGGATATAGATACTTTTGCACCTGTTTCCTCCAACATCTTCACAAGGTCCTTTGCTGTTGTTCTGAGATTGATTTGCACTTTTCGCACCAAAGTACGTTAATCTCTAGAAGACAGAACGCATCTCCTTCCTGAGCGGTATGACGGCTGCGTGGTCCCATGGTATTTATACTTGTGTACTATTGTTTGTACAGATGAACATGATACCTTCAGGCGTTTGGAAATTGCTCCCAAGGATGAACCAGACTTGTGGAGGTCAATAAACATTTTTTTGAGGTCTTGGCTGATTTCTTTTGATTTTCCCATGATGTCAAGCAAAGACGCACTGAGTTTGAAGGTAGGCCTTGAAATACATCCACAGGTACACCTCCAATTGACTCAAATTATGTCAATTAGCCGATCAGAAGAATCCAAAGCTATGACATTTTCTGGACTTTTCCAAGCTGTTAAAAGGCACAGTCATCTTAGTGTATGTAAACTTCTGACCCACTGGAATTGTGATACAGTGAATTATAAGTGAAATAATCGGTCTGTAAACAATTGTTGGAAAAATTACTTGTCATGCACAAAGTAGATGTCCTAACTGACTTGCCAAAACTATAGTTTGTTTAAGAAGAAATTTGTGGAGTGGTTGAAAAACTAGTTTTAATGACTCCATCTGTACATGCATGCTACGGCATCCACACTTAAATTGCTGGATGCTACTTATCATTGCGCACTTAGGTTTATTACGGTTGCTAGCTACAGAACTACACTGTGTTTTATATCAAAATGTGGGTTCGACTTCGTTGTATATGAGACGAGAACAACATCCTCTCGTGTTTGTCTATAGAGCACTTCTGAATAAACTACCTTTGTATTTATCATCACTCATCAACATTAGAATTATAATTCCTAAAAGCAGGTCTTAAGCATGGATTCCACTTGAGGCCCATGTGATATCCACAGAGTTGGGTATGGCTGCCTTTTCCTGTTACTTATGGAATAGTCTGCAGACTAAACTTAAACTTGAGACTCTTGTCCCACTTTCCCATAATAAACATTTCTTGGAGGATTTTTTATTTTTTTTGCTGTTCGGGGAATAACCTGTTAGGGGAATAACCTGTTAGGGGAATAACCTGTTAGGGGAATAACCTGTTAGGGGAATAACCTGTTAGGGGAGTAACCTGTTAGGGGAATAACCTGTTAGGGGAATAACCTGTTAGGGGAATAACCTGTTAGGGGAATAACCTGTTAGGGGAATAACCTGTTAGGGGAATAACCTGTTAGGGGAATAACCTGTGTGTAAATGTAACAATCTGCTGCTGTATTTTCTTGTGTTATCTGTGGTCATTTTGTTGGTCTAGTGTCATTTCTTAATCATTAAACCTAAACTGTATGTGTAAACATGTATACGCAGGGCCCAGCTGTAAAAGAGACCTTGGCCTCAGTCTGTGTTCCTTGTTGAAATAAAGGTGTAATAATTAGAGTTACCAGCATCAGAAATTGCAACCCAAAGAAATGCTTCACAGAATTCAAATAACAGTAACATCTCAACATCAACTGTTCAGAGACTGTGTGAATAAGGCCTTTATAGTCGAATTGTTGCAAATAAACTACTACTAAAGGACACAATAAGAAGAAGATACTTGCTTGGGCCAAGAAACACCAGCAATGGACATTAGAACGGTGGAAATGTGTCCTTTGGTCTGGAGTCCAAATTGGAGATTTTTGGTTCCAACTGCTGTGTCTTTGTGAGACGCGGTGTGGGTGAACAGATTATCTCTGCATGTGTATTTCCCACCAGAAAGCATAGAGGAGGAGGTGTTATGGTGTGGAAAAAGCTAGCCTTTGCTTTCCTGACTGACTGCGTGTATTGGTTCCTGACTTCCCTGAACAGTTGCATATCGCGGGGATTATTCAATGCTATTTCAGTCCGCCACAGGATGTTTTTGTGTTGGTCAAGGGCAGTCAGGTCTGGAGTGAATCAAGGGCTATATCTGTTCTTAGTTCTGCATTTTTTGAAAGGGGCATGCTTATCTAAGAGGGTGAGGAGATTGCTTTTAAAGAACGACCAGGCATCCTCGACTGATGGGATGAGGTCAATATCCTTCCAGGATACCCGGGTCAGGTTGATTAGAAAGGTCTGCTCGCAGAAGTGTTTTAGGGAGCGTTTGACAGTGATGAGGGGTGATCGTTTGACCGCGGACCCATAGCGGATACAGGCAAGGAGGCAGTAATCGCTGAGATCCTGATTGAAGACAGCAGAGGTGTATTTGTAGAGCAAGTTGGTTCGGATAATGTCTATGAGAGTGCCCATGTTTACAGATTTAGGGTTGTACCTGGTGGGTTCCTTGATGATTTGTGTGAGATTGAGGGCATCTAGCTTAGATTGTAGGACTGCCGGGGTGTTAAGCATATCCCAGTTTAGGTCACCTAACAGAACGAACTCTGAAGCTAGATGGGGGAGATCAATTCACATATGGTGTCCAGGGCACAGCTGGGAGCTGAGGGGGGTCGATAACAGGCAGCAACAGTGAGAGACTTATTTCTGGAGAGTTTCATTTTAAAAATTAGAAGTTCTAACTGTTTGGGTATGGAAAGTATGACATTACTTTGCAGGCTATCTCTGCAGTAGACTGCAACTGCTCCCCCTTTGGCAGTTCTATCTTGACGGAAAATGTTGTAGTTGGGTATGGAAATCTCAGGTTTTTTGGTGGCCTTCCTAAGCCAGGATTCAGACACGGCAAGGACATCAGGGTTGGCAGAGTGTGCTAAAGCCGTGAGTAAAACAAACTTAGGGAGGAGGCTTCTGATGTTGACATGCATGAAACCAAGGCTTTTTCAATCACAGAAGTCAACAAATGAGGGTGCCCAGGGACATGCAGGGCCTGGGTTTACCTCCACATTACACGAGGAACAGAGGAAGAGTAGGATGAGGGTACGGCCAAAGGCTATGAAAACCGGTCGTCTAGAGCGTTGGGGACAAAGAATAAAAGGAGCAGATTTCTGGGCATGGTAGAATAGATTCAGGGCATAATGTGCAGACAAGGGTATGGTGGGGTGCGGGTACAGTGGAGGTAAGCCCAGGCGCTGAGTGTTGACAAGAGAGGTTTAATCTCTGGACATGCTTGTTGTAATGGGTGAGGTCACCGCATGTGTGGGAGGTGGGACAAAGGAGTTATCAGGGGCGTGAAGAGTGGAACTAGGGGCTCCATTGTGAACTAAAACAATTATAACTAACCTGAACAACAGTATACAAGGCATATTGACATTTGAGAGAGACATACAGCGAGGCATACAGTAATCACAGGTGTTGAATTGGGAAAGCTAGCTAAAACAGTAGGTGAGACAACAGCTAATCAGCTAGCACAACAACAGCAGGTAAAATGGCGTAGACTAGGCAACGGGGCCAACAGATAGAACAAACAAGCAGAATGGAGTACCGTGATTAATGGACAGTCCAGCGTGCATCAGCTATGTAGCCAAGAGATCAGTGTCCAGGGGGCAGCGGTGGATGGGGCAGGGAAGCTGGCCTGGCGAGTGTTATCCAGGTAAAAAAAAAAACTAACAATGACTAAATAGCTTGTAGCTAGTTAGCTGGTTAGCTTCTGGAGGTTCTTGAGTGTGTTCTAAAAATAAATAAAAAATTATAGCGATTCCGTATCACATTGGGTGAGGCAGGTTTCCGGAAGGTATAAACAAATTAAAAGTCAAAAGAGATAGAAAGTAAATATGGGTCCGGTGAGCGTTTGAGATGCGGCGATTCAGGCGGTTAGCAGGCCTGTGCTAACAAGCTAACAGTTTGTAGGCCCGGGCTAGACAAGGTAGCAGTTAGCGGGCCGGAGCTGGACAAGCTAGCAGTTAGCAGGCCGAATTAGCAAGCAGGGAGATAGCGAGGGCTAGAGAGTTAGCCTTTGGGGGACGTCGCGATGGGGTGAGTCTGTTTATTCCTCTTCATGCGATGACATCGGTAGACCGGTCGTGGGCCCGGGTATTGTAGCTCAGGAGTATGCTACGGTGGTAGCACAGGTGCTACGGCCGGGCTAGCTTCAAGCTAAGTGGGTGGAAACGCTAGCCAGGAGTAATCCGAGGTTGCGGTTTAGCTAGATAGCTAGTTGCTGAAAAATCCAGCTGAAAGATGTTCCGTTTGCGGTGGGAATCCGGGGATGAAAAATAAATAGGTCCGTTGTGCTCTGGTTAAAGTCGCGTTGTACGAACAGGCGAGAGCTTTCCGAACTACAGGTTAGCTGATGACCGGTAAGCTGGAGACCGCTAGCATACCCGCTGGTTAGCTGGCTAGCTTCAGTTGAGGGGTTCCGAAGTAAATATAAATACTTTAGGAAAAATAGCTACATTGGGTGAGTCGGGTTGCAGGAGAGTATTTGGAAGCTTAGGGTTTAGCAAAATGTTTTCAAAGAGGTATGTGGAGAAAATATGTAAAAAACGAAAAATAAACGATATATACAGGGACACGACAGGACAGGACGACCTACTGCTACGCCATCTTGGGAACGAGAGTACAGTTGCAAACCGTAGTCTGGCTTTTTTATGGCGGTTTTGGAGCAGTGGCTTCTTCCTTGCTGAGTGGCCATTCAGGTTATGTCGATATAGGACTCGTTTTACTGTGGATATAGATACTTTTGCACCTGTTTCCTCCAACATCTTCACAAGGTCCTTTGCTGTTGTTCTGAGATTGATTTGCACTTTTCGCACCAAAGTACGTTAATCTCTAGAAGACAGAACGCATCTCCTTCCTGAGCGGTATGACGGCTGCGTGGTCCCATGGTATTTATACTTGTGTACTATTGTTTGTACAGATGAACATGATACCTTCAGGCGTTTGGAAATTGCTCCCAAGGATGAACCAGACTTGTGGAGGTCAATAAACATTTTTTTGAGGTCTTGGCTGATTTCTTTTGATTTTCCCATGATGTCAAGCAAAGACGCACTGAGTTTGAAGGTAGGCCTTGAAATACATCCACAGGTACACCTCCAATTGACTCAAATTATGTCAATTAGCCGATCAGAAGAATCCAAAGCTATGACATTTTCTGGACTTTTCCAAGCTGTTAAAAGGCACAGTCATCTTAGTGTATGTAAACTTCTGACCCACTGGAATTGTGATACAGTGAATTATAAGTGAAATAATCGGTCTGTAAACAATTGTTGGAAAAATTACTTGTCATGCACAAAGTAGATGTCCTAACTGACTTGCCAAAACTATAGTTTGTTTAAGAAGAAATTTGTGGAGTGGTTGAAAAACTAGTTTTAATGACTCCATCTGTACATGCATGCTACGGCATCCACACTTAAATTGCTGGATGCTACTTATCATTGCGCACTTAGGTTTATTACGGTTGCTAGCTACAGAACTACACTGTGTTTTATATCAAAATGTGGGTTCGACTTCGTTGTATATGAGACGAGAACAACATCCTCTCGTGTTTGTCTATAGAGCACTTCTGAATAAACTACCTTTGTATTTATCATCACTCATCAACATTAGAATTATAATTCCTAAAAGCAGGTCTTAAGCATGGATTCCACTTGAGGCCCATGTGATATCCACAGAGTTGGGTATGGCTGCCTTTTCCTGTTACTTATGGAATAGTCTGCAGACTAAACTTAAACTTGAGACTCTTGTCCCACTTTCCCATAATAAACATTTCTTGGAGGATTTTTTATTTTTTTTGCTGTTCGGGGAATAACCTGTTAGGGGAATAACCTGTTAGGGGAATAACCTGTTAGGGGAATAACCTGTTAGGGGAATAACCTGTTAGGGGAGTAACCTGTTAGGGGAATAACCTGTTAGGGGAATAACCTGTTAGGGGAATAACCTGTTAGGGGAATAACCTGTTAGGGGAATAACCTGTTAGGGGAATAACCTGTTAGGGGAATAACCTGTTAGGGGAATAACCTGTTAGGGGAGTAACCTGTTAGGGGAATAACCTGTTAGGGGAATAACCTGTTAGGGGAATAACCTGTTAGGGGAATAACCTGTTAGGGGAATAACCTGTTAGGGGAATAACCTGTTAGGGGAATAACCTGTTAGGGGAATAACCTGTGTGTAAATGTAACAATCTGCTGCTGTATTTTCTTGTGTTATCTGTGGTCATTTTGTTGGTCTAGTGTCATTTCTTAATCATTAAACCTAAACTGTATGTGTAAACATGTATACGCAGGGCCCAGCTGTAAAAGAGACCTTGGCCTCAGTCTGTGTTCCTTGTTGAAATAAAGGTGTAATAATTAGAGTTACCAGCATCAGAAATTGCAACCCAAAGAAATGCTTCACAGAATTCAAATAACAGTAACATCTCAACATCAACTGTTCAGAGACTGTGTGAATAAGGCCTTTATAGTCGAATTGTTGCAAATAAACTACTACTAAAGGACACAATAAGAAGAAGATACTTGCTTGGGCCAAGAAACACCAGCAATGGACATTAGAACGGTGGAAATGTGTCCTTTGGTCTGGAGTCCAAATTGGAGATTTTTGGTTCCAACTGCTGTGTCTTTGTGAGACGCGGTGTGGGTGAACAGATTATCTCTGCATGTGTATTTCCCACCAGAAAGCATAGAGGAGGAGGTGTTATGGTGTGGAAAAAGCTAGCCTTTGCTTTCCTGACTGACTGCGTGTATTGGTTCCTGACTTCCCTGAACAGTTGCATATCGCGGGGATTATTCAATGCTATTTCAGTCCGCCACAGGATGTTTTTGTGTTGGTCAAGGGCAGTCAGGTCTGGAGTGAATCAAGGGCTATATCTGTTCTTAGTTCTGCATTTTTTGAAAGGGGCATGCTTATCTAAGAGGGTGAGGAGATTGCTTTTAAAGAACGACCAGGCATCCTCGACTGATGGGATGAGGTCAATATCCTTCCAGGATACCCGGGTCAGGTTGATTAGAAAGGTCTGCTCGCAGAAGTGTTTTAGGGAGCGTTTGACAGTGATGAGGGGTGATCGTTTGACCGCGGACCCATAGCGGATACAGGCAAGGAGGCAGTAATCGCTGAGATCCTGATTGAAGACAGCAGAGGTGTATTTGTAGAGCAAGTTGGTTCGGATAATGTCTATGAGAGTGCCCATGTTTACAGATTTAGGGTTGTACCTGGTGGGTTCCTTGATGATTTGTGTGAGATTGAGGGCATCTAGCTTAGATTGTAGGACTGCCGGGGTGTTAAGCATATCCCAGTTTAGGTCACCTAACAGAACGAACTCTGAAGCTAGATGGGGGAGATCAATTCACATATGGTGTCCAGGGCACAGCTGGGAGCTGAGGGGGGTCGATAACAGGCAGCAACAGTGAGAGACTTATTTCTGGAGAGTTTCATTTTAAAAATTAGAAGTTCTAACTGTTTGGGTATGGAAAGTATGACATTACTTTGCAGGCTATCTCTGCAGTAGACTGCAACTGCTCCCCCTTTGGCAGTTCTATCTTGACGGAAAATGTTGTAGTTGGGTATGGAAATCTCAGGTTTTTTGGTGGCCTTCCTAAGCCAGGATTCAGACACGGCAAGGACATCAGGGTTGGCAGAGTGTGCTAAAGCCGTGAGTAAAACAAACTTAGGGAGGAGGCTTCTGATGTTGACATGCATGAAACCAAGGCTTTTTCAATCACAGAAGTCAACAAATGAGGGTGCCCAGGGACATGCAGGGCCTGGGTTTACCTCCACATTACACGAGGAACAGAGGAAGAGTAGGATGAGGGTACGGCCAAAGGCTATGAAAACCGGTCGTCTAGAGCGTTGGGGACAAAGAATAAAAGGAGCAGATTTCTGGGCATGGTAGAATAGATTCAGGGCATAATGTGCAGACAAGGGTATGGTGGGGTGCGGGTACAGTGGAGGTAAGCCCAGGCGCTGAGTGTTGACAAGAGAGGTTTAATCTCTGGACATGCTTGTTTTAATGGGTGAGGTCACCGCATGTGTGTTAGAGATTTATTATTGTGTGGTTAATCATTGTGATTCGCTAGGAAACATTTTATCTGTCTGAACTCAACCCCGACCATATGGCACAGGAAGACTCTTCCTTTCCTGTCTGTTCATCTCTTCTCCACTTCTTCTCTCCTCCTCGCCCAGCTACTCTAACTTCTCCCAGACTGTCTCCATCAGGAGTCTATGGGAAACAAAAGGCTTTAAAGAAAAGTACAGTATAATTCTGTGAGGTGCTTTGGTAAGCTGTCTCTATCAAATCCTTTCACTGCGCACATGCACAAACACACAGAGACACAGATGCACACACACACATAAGCACACTTGTTCACATGTGAATGAACCTCTGGAAATGTGGTGGAGACAGCATAGAAAAAATATTACAGAAGTTCCAAAATAATAAAGACATTTCAAATGTCATATTATGTTTTTACACAGTGCTGTAGCGATGTGCAAATAGTAAAAGTGTAAAAGGGGAAATAAATAAATATGGGTTGTATTTACAATGGTGTTTGTTTTCACTTGGTTGCACTTTCCTTGGGGCAACAGGTCACACATCTTGCTGCTGTGATGGCACACTGTGACATTTCACCCAATAGATATGGGAGTTTATCAAAATTGGATTTGTTTTTCGAATTCTTCGTGGGTCTGTGTAATCTGAGGGAAATATGTGTCTTTAATATGGTCTTACATTTGACAGGAGGGTAGGAAGTGCAGCTCAGTTTCCACCTCATTTTGTGGGCAGTGTGCACATAGCCTGTCTTCTCTTGAGAGCCAGGTCTTTCTATGGTGACCTTTCTCAATGCTCACTGGGTCTGTACATAGTCAAAGCTTTCCTTAATTTTGGGTCAGTCACAGTGGTCAGGTATTCTGCCACTGTGTACTCTCTGTTTAGGGCCAAATAGTGTTCTAGTTTGCTCTGTTTTTTGTTAATTCCCTCCACTGTGTCAAGTAATTCTCTTTTTGTTTTCTCATGATTTGGCTGGGTCTAATTGTGTTGCTGTCCTGGGGCTCTGTGGGGTCTGTTTGTGTTTGGACCAGCTTGCTTAGGGGTCTCTTCTCCGGGTTCATCTCTCTGTAGGTGATGGCTTTGTTATAGAATGTTGTCGAATTTAACATCACTTTTCTGTATTTTGATAATGGGCCTAATTCTGCTCTGCGTGCATTATTGGATGTTTTACGTTGTACACAAAGGATATTTCTGCAGAATTCTGCATGAAGAGTCTCAATTTGCTGTTTGTCACATTTTGTGAATTATTGGTTGGCGGACCCCAGACCTCACAACCACAAAGGGTAATGGGTTCTATAACTGACTCAAGTATTTTTAGCCAGATCCTAATTGGTATGTCAAATGATATGTTCCTTTTGATGGCTTTCAAGGCCCTTCTTGCCTTTTCTCTCAGATTGTTCACAGCTTTGTGGAAGTTACCTGTGGTGGTGATTCTTAGGTCACGGTATGTATAGTTTTTTTGTGCACTCTAGGGCATCAGTGTCTAGATGGAATTTGTATTTTTGGTCTTGACAGCTGGACCTTTTTTGGAACACCATTACTTTTGTCTTAATGAGATTTACTGTCAGGGCCCAGGTCTGCCAGGGCCCAGGTCTGTCAGGGCCCAGGTCTGTCAGGGCCCAGGTCTGTCAGGGCCCAGATCTGTCAGGCCCCAGGTCTGTCAGGGCCCAGGTCTGACAGAATCTGTGCATAAGATCTAGGTGCTGCTGTAGGCCCTCCTTGGTTGGGGACAGAACACCAGATCATCAGCAAACAGTAGACATTTGACTTCAGATTCTAGTAGGGTGAGGCCTGGTGCTGCAGTCTGTTCTAGTGCCATCGTCAATTCGTCAATATATATGTTGAAGAGGGTGGGGCTTAAGCTGCATCCCTGTCTCCCCCCATGGCCATGTGGAAAGAAATGTGTGTTTTTGCCAATTTGATTGTTTACATGGATTTTATAATGTCGTATGTTTTTCCCCCAACACCACGTTCCATCAATTTGTCTAGCAGACCCTCATGCCAAATTGAGTCAAAAGCATTTTTGAAGTCAACAAGGCATGAGAAGACTTTGCCTTTGTTTTGGTTTGTTTGTTTGACAATTAGTGTTTGCAGGGTGAATACGTGGTCTGTCGTACGGTATTTTGGTAAAAAGACAATTTGACATTTGCTCAGTACATTGTTTTCATCTAGGAAATGTACAAGTCTGCTGCTAATGATAATGCAGAGGATATTCCCAAGGTTGCTGTTGACAGTCAAATTTGTCTCCACTTTTGTGTATTGGGGTTATCTGTCCTTGGTTCCAAATATTGGGGAATATGCCAGAGCTGAGGATGATGTTAAAGAGTTTAAGTATAGCCAATTGGAATTTGTGGTCTGTATATTTGATCATTTCATGTAGGATACCATCAACACCACAGGCCTTTTTGGGTTAGAGTGTTTTTATTTTGTCCTGTAGTTCATTCAATGTAATTGGAGAATCCAGTGGGTTCTGGTAGTCTTTAATAGCCTATTCTAAGATTTCTAATTGATAATGTATATGTTTTTGTTGTTTGTTCTTTGTTATAGAACCAAAAAGGTAGGAGCAGTGGTTTATCCACACATCTCCGTTTTGGATAGATAACTCTTCTTGTGGTTGTTTGTTTTGTGTGTTCCAATTTTCCCAGAAGTGGTTAGATTCCATGGATTCTTCAATTTCATTGAGCTGATTTCTGACATGCTGTTCCTTCTTTTTCCGTAGTATATTACTGTATCGTTTTGTAGTGAAGGGGAAGACTCAGGTTCTCTGGGCCTCCCTGTTTTTGGTTGGATAGGTTTCTCAATTTCTTTTAGGTTTTTGCATTCTTCATCAAACCATTTGTCATTGTTGTAAATTTTCTTATGTTGCCTGCTTGGATATTTATTTTATTTGATAGGGAAGCTGAAAGGTCAAATACACTGTTTAAGCTTTCTACTGCCAAGTTTACACCTTCACTATTACAGTGAACTGTTTTGTCCAGGAAGTTGTCTAACATGGATTGAATTGGTTGTTGCCCCCAAAAATTTGGTAGGTTTCTACACTACTTTCCTTCCATCTTATAGCATTTCTTAATATTGCCTAGGGGGGCATATTTGGCAGGGAATACTGTCACCTCCAGGTAGGTGTTTATCCCCTTGTGTGCTGAGAGTGTCAGGTTTTTGGAAGTGGTTGATCTCCCCCTCTAAGATGGAGGAGCGGTCATGGTTAAAGTATGGGGATTCTATTGGGTGG
Organism: Oncorhynchus kisutch; assembly: GCF_002021735.2. Classification (NCBI taxonomy): domain Eukaryota; kingdom Metazoa; phylum Chordata; class Actinopteri; order Salmoniformes; family Salmonidae; genus Oncorhynchus; species Oncorhynchus kisutch. Next base: position 32,884,398 of record NC_034203.2, on the reverse strand, counting down.
ATATACAGTGCCTTGCGAAAGTATTCGGCCCCCTTGAACTTTGCGACCTTTTGCCACATTTCAGGCTTCAAACATAAAGATATAAAACTGTATTTTTTTGTGAAGAATCAACAACAAGTGGGACACAATCATGAAGTGGAACGACATTTATTGGATATTTCAAACTTTTTTAACAAATCAAAAACTGAAAAATTGGGCGTGCAAAATTATTCAGCCCCCTTTAGTTAATACTTTGTAGCGCCACCTTTTGCTGCGATTACAGCTGTATGTCGCTTGGGGTGCAAAACTCTATCAGAGCATTTGTGAACAGCAGTTTTCAGTTCTTTCCACAGATTCTCGATTGGATTCAGGTCTGGACTTTGACTTGGCCATTCTAACACCTGGATATGTTTATTTTTGAACCATTGCATTGTAGATTTTGCTTTATGTTTTGGATCATTGTCTTGTTGGACGACAAATCTTCGTCCCAGTCTCAGGTCTTTTGCAGACTCCATCAGGTTTTCTTCCAGAATGGTCCTGTATTTGGCTCCATCCATCTTCCCATCAATTTTAACCATCTTCCCTGTCCCTGCTGAAGAAAAGCAGGCCCAAACCATGATGCTGCCACCACCATGTTTGACAGTGGGGATGGTGTGGTCAGGGTGATGAGCTGTGTTGCTTTTACGCCAAACATAACGTTTTGCATTGTTGCCAAAAAGTTCAATTTTGGTTTCATCTGACCAGAGCACCTTCTTCCACATGTTTGGTGTGTCTCCCAGGTGGCTTGTGGCAAACTTTAAACAACACTTTTTATGGATATCTTTAAGAAATGGCTTTCTTCTTTCCACTCTTCCATAAAGGCCAGATTTGTGCAATATACGACTGATTGTTGTCCTATGGACAGAGTCTCCCACCTCAGCTGTAGATCTCTGCAGTTCATCCAGAGTGATCATGGGCCTCTTGGCTGCATCTCTGATCAGTCTTCTCCTTGTATGAGCTGAAAGTTTAGAGGGAAGGCCAGGTCTTGGTAGATTTGCAGTGGTCTGATACTCCTTCCATTTCAATATTATCGCTTGCACAGTGCTCCTTGGGATGTTTAAAGCTTGGGAAATCTTTTTGTATCCAAATCCGGCTTTAAACTTCTTCACAACAGTATCTCGGACCTGCCTGGTGTGTTCCTTGTTCTTCATGATGCTCTCTGCGCTTTTAACGGACCTCTGAGACTATCACAGTGCAGGTGCATTCATACGGAGACTTGATTACACACAGGTGGATTGTATTTATCATCATTAGTCATTTAGGTCAACATTGGATCATTCAGAGATCCTCACTGAACTTCTGGAGAGAGTTTGCTGCACTGAAAGTAAAGGGGCTGAATAATTTTGCACGCCCAATTTTTCAGTTTTTGGTTTGTTAAAAAAGTTTGAAATATCCAATAAATGTCGTTCCACTTCATGATTGTGTCCCACTTGTTGTTGATTCTTCACAAAAAAATAGTTTTATATCTTTATGTTTGAAGCCTGAAATGTGGCAAAAGGTCGCAAAGTTCAAGGGGGCCGAATACTTTCGCAAGGCACTGTAGGTAGCACACATGAGGAAAACTTTCTCTGTTGAGATAATTTCCTTATTAAATTCTAGCCAGATGTAAAATGTTCCTGTTTTGACTAATTTAATAGAGTGGGTTCGGTCTGCTCTATACCAAATTAGCATACCCTCTGAGTTTCTTCCCTGCTTCACACCTGGTAGTTTGGTGAATGGGCCTACCAGCTTTCTGTAACCTAGAGAGCAACCAGTGGGTCTGTCTCCTCTATACCAGGTTTCTTCTAGGATGACAATGTCTGTATTTCCAATTTCTTTGATGAAGTCTGTGTTCCTACTCTTTAGGACAAAGGCAGATGACCTCAGAACTTGTATATTTCCCCCTTCCCTCACTCTCTTTCTCCCTTCTATCTCTTCTATGTCCCTCTCTCTCGCTCCCTTCTTCCTGACTCTCTCTCTCCCTTCTCCCTCCCTCTCTTTCTCCCTTCTCCCTCCTTCTATCTCTGTCCCTCTCTCTCTCTCTCTCTCTCCCTTCTCCCTCAGGCTGTCTCTGTCCCTCTCTCTCTCTCTCTCCCTTCTCCCTCACTCTCTTTCTCTCTTCTCCATCTTATCTCTGTCCCTCTCTCTCCCTTCTCCCTCCTTCTATCTCTGTCCCTCTCTCTCTCTCTCTCTCCCTTCTCCCTCACTCTCTTTCTCCCTTCTCCATCTTATCTCTGTCCCTCTCTCTCCCTTCTCCCTCCTTCTATCTCTGTCCCTCTCTCTCTCGCTCTCCCTTCTCCCTCCTTCTATCTCTGTCCCTCTCTCTCTCTCTCCCTTCTCCCTCACTCTCTTTCTCCCTTCTCCATCTTATCTCTGTCCCTCTCTCTCCCTTCTCCCTCCTTCTATCTCTGTCCCTCTCTCTCTCGCTCTCCCTTCTCCCTCCTTCTATCTCTGTCCCCCTCTCTCTCTCTCTCTCTCTCCCTTCTCCCTCACTCTCTTTCTCCCTTCTCCATCTTATCTCTGTCCCTCTCTCTCCCTTCTCCCTCCTTCTATCTCTGTCCCTCTCTTGCTCTCTCTCTCTATCTCCACCCCTCCCTCCTCTGTCTCTCTTTGTGTCTCTGTCTGTCACATTCACGAACACACTCTACACTTGACATCTAGAGTGTGATTTCTGACAGGTCGCAGGTCCTCAAGGCTTTCTGTGTGTGTGTGTGTGTGTGTGTGTGTGTTCTCTCTGACAGGAGGTAGCCTGGGGTATCCAAATTTTAGAGGTCAAGTTTAAATATGAAACTACCCTTCCATTGGTAACACATGCAGTTTCCATAGACAGCACAGCACTGTTACAGATAGGACTGCATTAGACACACACACATACACCACAGACATTTGGAAGTGGTTTCTTTATTCTCTGTAGGACTTTTTATCACATGCCCAACACATGGAAAACATGAGTAACGTATGTGTGTGTGTTTGTGCGTTTGTACTTGTTCGTCAGCAAGTGTGTGTGTGTGTGTGTAGGTGTGTGTGTAGGCTACGTGTGTGTGTAAGTGTGTGTGTAGGCTACGTGTGTGTGTAAGTGTGTGTGTAGGCTACGTGTGTGTGTAAGTGTGTGTGTAGGTGTGTGTGGGTCAGACAGAGTGATGGATTTGGACTTGTTTTTTAATCATTTGGATTTTTCAAATGGCCCTGGGCTTGTCCAAGGGACTAATTAGTGCATGTGGCTTCAGCATAATAAATAAGGCAGAAAACACACACAGACACACACACTCTTTGCTGTATAATGTGTTGACAGCCTGTGCCCCTGTGAGAGCAGAAGGGTGAGGGCCTGAGAGAACTCCTCAGGCACCACGCCTCTGTCACACACACACACTCCTCCTGAGGTAAACTGGAGAGATTAGCAGCTCATTACCATACTGCAGAGGGGCGAAACACAGTGGGCAGAGTGTGTGTACGTGTGTGTCTACAGTTTACACACCTCTGAGCATTGTCCCCTCATCATCACAACATCGGTTTCATTATTTAGTAAGTGTCCCAGAGTAGTCCATGACGTGAGACGAAGGGAGACGACGGGAGACAAAACATTATGGAATGTTTTTTTTTTGGCACTAAGACTATAATTTGATCAAACAGTTACAATCTCCCCTCATAAAGCAGCTTCTCCCTCTATCCAATCACAACTAATGGGAAACAGGTTTTCACAGCTACTCAGAGCTGATCCAATATAATTCTATCCACTGTGACCTCAGAGGTGGTGTCTAACAGCTGTATATATACCTGTGGGCTTCAGTGGTTTTTGCTTTGGGTAGAATTTTCCAGTAGGCACAGATCAAGGCTCAGATTTTCCTTCCCAAATGCTAAACTTAACAATTAAAAAACAACTGACCTTTGGTCAGTCTAGGCCAACTATAGCTACGCAGTTTAACGTTGAAACTTCAACAGAAAAACAACCCCTTTTCTCTTCATAAGCAGAATCAGCTTTCAGCACCTTGCTGGAGAAAGAAAAGAGAATTCATTAAATTCAGCCACTCACCCTGGGCTAAGGAATAGACAGAGTGAGGGAGAAGGGAGGAGAGGGGAGGGGAGGGAGAGAGAAGAAGAGAGGAGGTTTTCTAAAGCAGAGGCCCTTGAAGTGAATTGAAGAGAGGGGTTAGTTTAGCAGAAGAGCTCTGTCGGAAAAGAGAGAACTGAAAGAACAGAGTGAACACTCCAATGAGGAATACAAGGATAAAGGAACACTAAACCAGCAAAAGAGAAGAAAAGAGAGAAGAAAAGAGAGAGGTGTTAGAGAGGGTCAGTTTTACCCTATTGCCCCTGTGCTTCCACGCAGTACAAGCCCACACACAGACACACACACAAAACTGGACTGTCTCTCTGTAATCCCTGTCCATTCAATTCTCCTATTGTCCTGTTTTTAATAATCCAGGTTTAATCTGGATAGATGAGTGACCACTAAAGCGGTTTATCAAATTAGACCCAAATAGCCATTTAGGACTGATGAACAAATCGTTCATTTAATATCTAATTCTCATAATTATAAAGAATGAGAGTACCTGGTTGTCAAAATAGTGTTGGGAATCCTGGGCTCAGACAATGGGACAAAGCCATGCGGACCAACCAGGTCACCTGTGATACAAGTCAGTATTCTTGGTCCAACCATGTCTGAGGACCTTGGGAGATGACGTGGAAACCCGCCAACTAGGGGCAACAGTTAGCGTTTCTACCTTCAAGTAGGTAGTACCTTAAAATCTGCCTCTGATTCCAAAGGTTAGAGTTCAAATCCAGTGATTGGAAGTTGTTTTTTATATTTTTGTTTTAAGCCTATCCCAAACCTGAACCCTTACCTTAAAGGAAAACTCTGCCCAAAAATGTAATTAGTCCCAAAATGTTTTGCTTGTCAGTAATCAAGTTTACACAATATGAAATGTATTCTTTTTGGGGATGATTTGATTGCCGACAAGCAAAACATTTTGGGACCATGTCAACAATAGACTAATGAAACAAATACCATAAGATTGGATGCATTTTACTTCAACCATTCGGACTTAATGCCTAACCTTGAGAATTTCTGAGTTAATGCCTGAATTTAACCCTAGAGTTGATGCCTAAAGTTAACCTTAAACACTTCGAAATTGACGTTTGGGAAACATGGATGAACGTCTAATTCTAACGTGAGACTGTGAGACTGTGAGAGCAAACCCTTTACGGTACTCCACCACCCTGTACTGTCAGAGGGAAAGGTAAAGGGAGGGAGGGATCGGGAGGATTAGGGAGAAAGAAAGAGAGAGAGATGAGACAGAGAGAGAGAGAGAGCGAGAGAGAGAGTAAAGGTGCTGAGCAGAGAGAGAGAGAGAGAGCAGAGAGAGAGATAGAGAGAGAGAGATAGATAGAGAGATAGACGAGAGAAAGGTGCTGAGAGAGAGAGAGAGAGAGAGAGAGAGAGGTGAGAAGGAGAGAGAGAGAGAGAGAGGAGAGAGAGAGAGAGAAGGTGCTGAGAGATAGGATGATGAGAGAGAGAAGGGAGAGAG